>NW_015661078.1:205928-368894 GCF_001515625.1 Sinocyclocheilus rhinocerous | reverse complement strand
TCTCTCTCTCTCTCTCTCTCTCTCTCTCTCTCTCTCTCTCTCTCTCAACAACCTTGACGTTGAGCTGAAACAGGAAGTGTAGCTTATTACATGACTGAGGCTGAAGCAGCTGACATTCAAATGATCCTTCAACCCTCACTGTAAACTCTGGCAGCAATTGTTACAAATACTATTTATTTATCTTTTTGATTGGCTAAATATGGGTTGAGCACCATACAAGTGCAGCTCACAGTTTTGGGAGGAACACACTTAATGGGGGAGTTGGCACATTTTTTTTAACATTGTGATGACTGGGAAAATTATCCTGAATTAACCATATAATTAGAGTCTCATAGCAAGTCACCTTTGTGAAAAATAAGTATGTTTAACTGTATTGAATGTGCACTTGTAGTGTACTTCAAATCTTAAAAATATATTTAAAAAACTGTATTTGCGGAAAAAATAATATTAATGAAATAAAAGGCTAAGCGAACTTAAAGAGAGAAAATTTCATGACTGTTTCTTAACACACTTAAGGACACTTTTAAAAAGTGCACTTTGTAATAATATTAAATTAAACGTTTCATTTAAAGTGCATTTGAAATAATTATGTTTTAATAATATTTTGTCGTGTTTTAAAGAAGTACACCTATTTTGATGTGTTGACTAAAGCACATGTAAATTACTTGATTAGAATTTTAACTGTTATTTTATATACTATTTAAGATTAATATATTTTAAATATACTAAATAACTTCACAAATGTATATAATTACAAAATTAATACATTTGTCATTATATTTGTCAGTACATTTTAACCATATTTCAAAGACAATAGAAATAATTATGAAAATACACATACATATGTACTTAAGTCCTACTTAAGTGGGTCAGAAAGCACTGTAAAGATCAGCAAATTGCATTTAATCTAAATTTAAAATATAAAACATTTTTTGCAATTAACATACAATTAACATCTGAAGTCATTACATTAAGTTTGTATATAATCAATATCAATAATTGTGTCTGTGGGAGGTAAATGAATGAAAATGAAATGCATTCAATTTTCACAGAATCAGTTTTAAAATCTTCTCACTAAACCTGCATATTTAGTTCATATACTGTCATAGATCTCATCCAAAATCTTTTGTTGCTTTCAATACAAAAATAAACAACTAACTGTTCACATAAGTGCTCTTTAAATGTCTTTTAAACAAATATTTAATTATTTATTGTAGTTACAATAAAAAGTGCATTGATTACAGTGGGTCTAAACTGGCTCGGTCATTCACCACCTGTTACTCAAGTCATGTGCAAGCGAGGCTTTTAAAGATCTTTCTTTCTGAATGGATCTCATGTAATACAAAAAATGTTTGCAATTATCAATGTAATCAATCAACTGGATAAGTAAGGTGATAATTAGTAGTTAATTTTTTTTACCCTATTCACCTGCAGTGTCTCGCCTTGCGCTCCTATTGTATGAAGCTGACTGTCACTCTGTTATGACAAAAGACAAAAATCACTATAAAATGTGCATGCTTAATGAGATCCTGAAAGCCTTTACTGCCACACAATGGGAACCTACACACATGCGAAGCACAATCATATATTATTTAGAAACTCTGAGAAACAACTGGCATTTGAAAAAGGGGATTACAAGGACAAAATAAAGTTTGTTTGTCCATTCTGACTTGGTATGAGAGCCATTGTTACACTGGAACTGCTCTGATCACTGATTTGGGCTCCATTACTCCTGAGGATTACTAATAAGTGTAATCATTCATTTGGAGGACAACATTTCATTCATGTATTGCACCCATTGCAAAAATGACTAAAATCTTGACTATATTTCTGCACTATTCTTAGTCTGAACGTAGGAAGTCATGTACACCTAGGATGGCTTGAGGGTGAGTAAATCATGGGCTAATTTTCATTTTTGGGTGAACTATCCCTTTAATTGCATGTTATTTACAAGTACATGTATTATAGTTTAAATGTATATTAAATGCAATTAGCTGAACTTTAGAGTGCTTTTAACCCACTTAAGAAGGACTTAAGTACATCTTTATATGTAATTTAATATTTACTTCGATTGACTTTGAATGCTAAATATGGTTAAAGTGTTACTGCTTAATGACAAGCATTTATGATAAACTAAAATATACTTTAATGACATTTCTATTGAAATTGGTATGTCATGTATTTAAATATATTTGTAATTACACATTTGTAAAGATGAAGTTGTAATTTAGTACATTTAAAATATATTAACTTTAAATATAATATTGAATAACACACCACAGTCAAAATTATAATCAGGCATACTAAAAGCTATCGTATGACATAGGAAGACATGGAACTAAGTTGTATGATATTTTAATGGTGTTTTTGAAGCCATGAAGAACATTTTTAGATGTTTCTCTTTTCAAGGTTTTATGCACTGCAAGCTAAGTTAATTTCTCTGACACTGATGTGTTCTGGCTGTGAACTTGTTCTTAACTTCATCTCTGCCAAGAGTCCAGCTCCATGGTCACTTGTTAAGATCGGCTCCTCCAAGGCCTCGCAGCGAGAGTTGTCAGCATTTCTAATACCCTTGAACAGCGTGGAGTATAAATCAGTTGTAGCCCACAGTGTGTGGAGTATGTAAGCACACAAAGGCTAGAGAAGATCATTTGAGAAAAAAACAACCCCGAATAAACCTAAAACAGTCCGGTGTGCACATTTTATGAGCAACTTTGTAGTGTAAGTTTTACAATGCCATACTGTAAAAATATCCTGTCATTTTTTACAGACAAAAAAAACTATTGGACAAGCTTCATTTGAGAATCCCATGTACGATACAAACATGAAGCCAACAGAGGCAAAGGCTGTGAGGTTTGATACGACCCTAAATACAGTCTGCACAGTAGTATAGCCTTCATTATCAGCTCTGGACCGACCTGCCTCATGGGTAATACTCCTTTACGACAGACTGCACTTTGCTATAGATGCGACTTACTTTTATCACAAGCTTACAATGGACAAAATAAAACCGATGACTATGTTTTTTACAGAAAAAAAAAAAAAAAAAAAAGGCTGCTGTGTAAACATATTTACAAAAACTGTACATTTTACAATTCAAAAAAAGAATTTTTCTGCTGAATTATCAAGGCTACGCCATAAAATGTGCTGCACACATCCGAATATTTGGGTTGAAGTGTTCTAAATACAGTGTTGTAAATACAACTTAACCACTGATTTCTAGTCGTGTCCATTTTTGGAAGACCAAACAAAGTAGTTTCGCTTTTACAACGAAGCACACAGCGTCTTTACGACATTGCGGCGGAAACAACAAAACTACAGCGAGAATAAAAGTTATGCCTTCTTTCTTTGCGTGAACATTTGGGTGGCGTTATGCAAATCTTCCCACATAGTGAGGTAGATATGTGGGGGCGTGTTAGAACGAGCCGTTTTAGGTAGGCGTGGCTGACTCTTAACTTTTATAAAGAATATCTCTTTGGATTTGAGACTTTAGTCTTTGCAACTTTACAGATCTTCTTTATGCACCAAGAGCTTGTAACACTCCAAAGAGAAAGGAAAAATTGAAATCGCATCATATGGCCCCTTTAAAATCTGTTTTTACCTTTACATTATACTGACGATCAGGTGGTAAAGAGAAAAACACACGATTAATCAAAGCTCATCACAAATAGCTTTTCCAAAAGCTGTGGTAAAAACTAATACAAGATGCAAACAAAAAAAACACCATTAAAACACTAAAATAATGCAATGAACATTCATTTAGCAACATAAGACGTAACACAAAACCGTAATGTACATGTCTGATAACAAATAATTGAGAAACAGTTATTTAAATGAAAAACCAAATGTAGGGCTGTCACACAGGGAATTCTGGGAATGTCAGCTTACAGTTTTCCCACTGTAAATTGTAAGATGACTTGTTCTTTTTCACTGCCAAAAACTGTAAATATAACAGTATTTTACGGTAAAATTGAATTAAATCTAAGTTAGATCAATTACAGTTTTCACCATATATATTAAGGAAACCTACCATTAAGCAGGGTTTTACTGTAGCATCTACAGTTAATTTCCAGTGCTTTTAAAATGTTTTCTTTAAATATTGTAATGAACTGGACAGGAACATTAGGCATCTGTAAAACGGACAGTAGTTCTCGATGACTTCAGTGCAGAAAATGGAAACTCATCTGGACTGAGTCATGACTTCATATAGAATATTCCTTTTAATCTTCCAATTTCACTTAATTTTCTTTGCTGTGTTTAAAATGAACAAAAATCAGCGTATTCTGTACTTCGTAAAATTCCTGTTTGCTCCTCTTTCTGCCAAATGATCTGTCATGGATAGTATTTGGTGTCCCTCATCGTAAGATGGTAATTTTTTGTGAGGACATTGTCCGTTAAATTTAAGCACATTTCCTTTAATGCCAAAACACAACACAACGAAATGCGTAATTCTAAATATGGCAAAAACAGCTGTGAAAAATCAATATGGAAAATTCCTTCATATTACCACAGTACATCAGCCCGGGACTTTTCTTAGTGCTGTATTTTGCAAAAATGCACAAAGCAGTTTATAGACCATTTTATAAACAACTTTCTATAAAACATTTTATTTGAACAGATATATAATGTTATAATTAGTGTCATTCCACAACTAGGCCCTAAAAGTAATTCAGCACTGAACACAAATTCTATGTAACCTTATTTTACAAGATCAGAAACGTACAGCAAACAAGCAATAATGCTACTGAACATATCATTATTTACAGCATCAGAGATTTACAGTACAATAATAGCAGGTGCATAGCAGAAGAGGATCTCTGTCCAGAAATGGATTATATAAACCAGCATTTATAAGGTGATGAATAATCACAGAAGTGGATTCTGAGTGTCAAATTTCAAATTTTGCATAGATAATCAATCACTGCCAGACATTATTATTTTTTGCCGACAATAAGACAATCATTACAATCCATTTGACTTCATACAGTAGCACTGCTCAATGTCTAAACACTGACCACCTCAATATGCAAATATATGTACCATATTTTTGGCCATAGTACTTTTTCATCTATTATTTTTGGCCAAATGTTTTATTATTAATGCATTCATTTGATGATTCTCAGATGGAACAGAATAAAGCAAAGCTAAAAGTACGCCTGCTAAGAAAAAAACTCAAATGCAGCAATCCCCAAACCTCAAAACCCATTTCAACTCAAAATTAAGAGAACCGAACTGCATATGCACAAAATTAAAAGACACACATATTTGATATGTAATTTGAATCAAATGCTATATCCATAACACTTGGTACAATGGTATAAGAATTCAACCCACGACATTCACAAATAGGTTTAAGGCAAAAAATGAATACAGCAGACTTTGCCCTGAGCAGGACACTGTAAAAAAGCAGGTCATATCAGTGTGGTTTTGTTTGGCTCAAATAAAAGTCAAAAATCACAGCTGGCGTTGATAAAGGAGCTTTTGTTATGAGTATTAATTCAGCTAATCTCATTGAGACCTACACTTTCATATCCTCAAAGGAAGTTATTACAACCGGTGCCATGATTGTTCAAAATCAAATTAGACAGTTTTTATGGAAAAAACAAAACAAAACATAAAAAATTACTCTACAGCTGTCTATATACTGGAAATTACACTAATATACATTTTACAGACACTGAGGTGTAAATTTAGATAGACATACAGTAAACACAATGCTAAAATGCTAAAGAACATCCCTAAACAGACTCAAAGCTCGAGAACAATCAAGTATTTAAAGACCTCATGAAATGACAGTTTCTTTTCTATGTCGACGTCCAAGTCATGTTGGATTCCCTTAAAGGGGTCATATGATGCGATTTCAATTTTTCCTTTCTCTTTGGAGTGTTACAAGCTCTTGGTGCATAAAGAAGATCTGTAAAGTTGCAAAGACTAAAGTCTCAAATCCAAAGAGATATTCTTTATAAAAGTTAAGAGTCAGTTGCGCCTACCTATCGTCACTCCGGCCGGGACACAGCATCACAGTATGGTGAGGGGCGTAACATTTCCGTCTCACGCTTGAGGTATTCGGCCAATCACAACGCACTGGATAGCTGGCCAATCACAGCACCGCCTCGCTTTTCAGACCGATGAGCTTTGTAAAAATCGACGCATTTCAGAAAGGCGGGGCATAGAGGAGAAACAATAATGTACAATATGTGGAAAATAATGTTTTTTTTTAACCTTAAACCGCATAAACACATTACATCTTAAATCTCATTACACCAAATACACAAAATAATGTTCTTTTTAGCAACATCATATGACCCCTTTAAGCTCCAACTTTCAGAGTTGGTCAAGTGTTTATCAAAAAATAAAGTTAGTATTATTACTATAAAGATAGTTTTTTAAAATTATAATAAGAATATTGACAGTACAGTTAAACGTGACTCTACTTACATTTCCGCAAAACCGCAAAAAGGTACCTATACATACATTTCACTGCAGTTTCCAGATGAAATGAACACTAGAGGCAGTAAACGCCAACAACTTTTGTTCCTTTTCACACAAATTATGATTACGCGGCAGATTATTGATGAATAAATGCTTATCTTTGCATGTTTTCTTGCACAGTACTCTGTTATGAATACAGAATACTTTTAACAGTGCATTATTTGTAAACTAATACATTTTGACATTTGCATCACATAATCAGCTCCATATGTGTGGCATTTCTAACGCAGTAAACTTGCTTGATAGCGCACCTGGTAAAGCAATTAGCAAGCTAAAATGGCATGCTTGCTTCAGCAAATGTGTTTTTATCTCACATTTGCTTTTGTAAACAATATAGGTTAGATTTCATTGACGAAATGCCATGATATTTACAACAACCAATGTAATAAAACATTGCCACCGTCACATTTAACTTTTTCAGAGACATTTGAACACACTATTTAGCATCGGACTCTAGACCGTTCTGTTTGAAAAGAAAAATTATACAGCGCCTCTTGTAGACATGTCATGTGAAAAATGCATTAAAACATATGTGGAACAATGTATTTCTGGTTTTGCTATTTGCACATTTCAGGAAATTTGGGCATAGTCATGTATTTCGTGGGCTTATTCACCACCGTGAACCATTTTTTACTATTTGCTATTGCTAATGGTGGCAAATAGTATATTTCATGTGGTCTTTAAATTCGTATTCTAGACCCTGAAATATTCTAACACTTCAAACCTGAGGATAAAATAGCCACACTTACACAAAACAATAAAATAGACCCCAAAAGCAGAGCTTATCATAAAGCCTAAACCATAAGACAGCAGTATTTTGGTGTGTATTTTGCATCACTAACTGTGGGGTGAAACTGATACAAAGGCAGTGGCTTTATTCTTGAGGATGCAGGGTCAGATTGAACATTTGTCCCTACATCAGGCAACTACAGTAAAATAAAGACATCTGTGCATATATGCTGTGTAAAGCACTACATAAGCTATTGCTCTTTAATACTACAGGCGTCGTGCTGCTCGAACCCATGCGAAACATTCCAGCGGTCTCTCGTTACATACAAAGCAGGGAGTCTGTGAAGGTAACAAAACAATGCTATGCTATGAAACGGATGGCGTAACACACCTCAGAGCACTAGTGACCAGCCATGAGAGGCTGTGTCTGAATGTGGCCACTGATCTGAGGCCTGCTGGGGTGGTTTTTCTGTCCATCCTGTGGATTGAGCTCATGGTACGGGACAAGATGTAGTCATGTTGGTGGTCTTTCTGCCTCTTCTAAAGAAATGACAAAATCACTCAATGTACTGATAACCTATTTGGACTCGGCTAACAAAAAGAAGACAAAAACAAATTGCAAGGTCCCAAAAGTTTAAAAAGTCACAAAATGTGAATTAAAAATAATATTTAGACCGTGAAAATAGAATTCACACTGGGGGGGAAAAAAAACGGTAATAATATCCTTGAGATATTAAAGCTTTTTAGAGAATGTACACTAATGTTCAGAAGTTTAGGATTAGAACGAGTTTGTTGTTGTTGTTGTTTTTTTTTTTAATTAATACTTTTGTTCACTAAGGTCGCATTAAATTATCAAAAGTGCCAGTAAAGACATTTATAATGTTACATTTACAGTTTTCTATTTCAAATAAATGCTGTTCTTTTGAACTTTCTATTCATCTGTGAATCCTGAAACATAAAATGCATCACGGTTTCCACAAAAATATTCGTCAGCACGACTGTTTTCAACATTGATCTTTCATCAGTCAGATGATGTATAAATCCCAATTTCAAAAATTGACACTTATGACTGGTTTTGTGGTCCAGGGTCACATATTATTATGATTTCTGAAGATCATGTGACACTGAAGACTGGAGTAATGATGCTGAAAATTCAAAAAAATAAATTACATTTTACAAAATATTCACATAGAAAACAGCTACTTTAAATTGCAATAATATTTCATAATATTACAGTTTTTAATGTATTTTTAATCAAATAAATTAAAATAAACTGCCAGATTTCTTTCATTTGTTTTAACCATATCCTAAAACAATTTTATATTTAGATATTTTTATGACATAAAATATGGTAAATGCAGACTGCAGCAGAGGCGTGAGTTTAACCTGGAGGTGAAGGTGAGTCGATGTCGGCAGAGAAATGCTCGCTCCCTAATGCTGCAATAGAGCTCCTGGGTCGGATGCACCTCTCACCAGAGAAACTTCTGCGTAGCAATGCCTATATCAGCACAAAAACAGAGTTACTTTATAAAAATCAATCTGAGCAGTGACACGTAGGCACAAGAAACATTTGGAGCATCTCAGTTTTGTACTGTATGTATGAAAGCGTTTGGTTAGTTAGCGGTTAGCTGGTGTACCTTGCGTGTCAGCGGGCTGCTGGGAGCCGAAGCGCTGCTGTATAAACTCAGGCTGGAGTTAGATCTGCTGACGGTCAGGCCTTTAGCACTGCTTCTGCGGCCCGACGCCTCGAACGCGTCCGGAGAGAGATACTTCTCCTTTATCTTTAGGTTTGTGCGTCCCTTTACTGTGTGTGAAGAAGGAATGATGCATAAAAGTCTTTACTGACACTACAAATAAAATAAATGCATCCTTGCTAAATAAGTATTATTAATAAGCAGGAAATAGGAGTTTACTGAGGCAAAAATCGTAGTTAATAGTTAGTTAATAGTGAGAATTGGTCTGAAGTGTGACCTATTAGATAATATTACAAGCTGTCAGTATATTGTTTGTCCTCTGATTTAATCTACAATAAGCTGATTTTGAATTATTGTGAGATATTCACCTCTACAGGGGTCATTCTTCACTAGAAACTCATCTAATGCTGTCCATCCACCACCAACTCGAACCATCAGAGAGCTTCTGAGAATACGAACCATCCGCAACTGCTGAGAGTCTCCAAACTGGTGAAAATCGCAGATTTTAATGAAAAACATCATATGATATCATCAGGCATGCAGTCATGAATATATAGCTGTGCTGCTCCATTTACACCTGGTATTAACATCTGATTCGAGCATGCATATACTCGTTGGTTCTGGTTTTAGTCCATTTAGTCCAGGTCCGTTTAGCGTTCACACTGAGTGACATCTCCTGTGATGAGGTATGCTTGAGCATTCTGTGCTTTTTAGGATTGATTGGTTCATTTAGATGTCTTTGGTCCACGTTATGTTCATATATCAGTTAAACCACACCAGAGTTAGTTTGAAAGCGGACTGAGACCCATCTTTTCTGCTTGTTTGGTGTGCACCAAGGTTTGGATGGCAGTGTTCACTTGTATTCAAATGGGGATCTATGTCACCCGATTACTTGTGATCAGATCACGCAAGACCAGGTGTAAATACCAGATATAAACAGCATGATTGGTACCTAGATTTTCACTCACCCTGTAGCGATTTGCACTAATTTGCTCTACTAGAAATCTCTTTGGACAGTTGCATTGAGAGACCTGACGACTCACCTGCAGAATTGAGTTTTTTATTAGTCGTCTTACAGAAATACTCAATGTAGACAGAATATAGAAACAGAACTACACACACCTCCTCATTGATTTGGTCTGCATCTATCGTCTTTCTGTAAGGGTCTCGGCTTGGATGGAGGGTACTCACAAATTCGTAGTAGTCAATGAATCCATCAGCGTTAACATCAAATATGTTAGCAACCGCAGTCATTTCCAGGGAGTTGGTGGGAAATTCTGTACATTTGCAAAGTCAAATATTGCAAACAGTTACATATATACCCATACTATTATTACCCATGTATTAAGAGTGATATTGCCATATATGTTCCGACAAGGCGCTATATAATTTTCACATACGTTCTCTAGGTGGATGAAGAAATGCTTATAACATATATAAAATCTCCATAGTAAAATTTGTTTATGTACATGGGTCAAAGACCTTAAGATGTCCGCATCAAAAGAAATGTACAAAAGTGATTATATGTCCATAGAAAGCATATTAAATGTAAGTAAAGTGTCTACTTTTAAGGTTTGTTTTTTATTAGTCGTCTTACAGAAATACTCAATGTAGACAGAATATAGAAACAGAACTACACACACCTCCTCATTGATTTGGTCTGCATCTATCGTCTTTCTGTAAGGGTCTCGGCTTGGATGGAGGGCACTCACAAATTCGTAGTAGTCAATGAATCCATCAGCGTTAACATCAAATATGTTAGCAACCGCAGTCATTTCCAGGGAGTTGGTGGGAAATTCTGTACATTTGCAAAGTCAAATATTGCAAACAGTTACATATATACCCATACTATTATTACCCATGTATTAAGAGTGATATTGCCATATATGTTACGACAAGGCGCTATATAATTTTCACATACGTTCTCTGGGTGGATGAAGAAATGCTTATAACATATATAAAATCTCCATAGTAAAATTTGTTTATGTACATGGGTCAAAGACGTTAAGATGTCCGCATCAAAAGAAATTTACAAAAGTGATTATATGTCCATAGAAAGCATATTAAATGTAAGTAAAGTGTCTACTTTTAAGGTTTCAAATAAGTTTTTGGAGAATAAAATGTTAAAATTTGGTTGAAATAATGTTACATTGTCATTCAGTGTAACACAATATTTATGTAAAAATTCAAACAACATGCTTATTCTGACGTGTGCATATTAAAATATATAAAAGAATAAGGGAGCATATTAAATTTTATTGTGTTTAAAATTAGTAAAAATTCTTACTGACAAGTGGGCAAAACCTAGGATAGTGGCAAATTTTAAAAATGTAAAATTACAACTAATTAGTATTTGGGGTGAAAGTAATTAGTCTTTTAATATGTCATAAATTGATTTTTGTTGTAAATATGCCTGACAAGAATGTAAATCAGGGAAAAATGTGTAATATTAATTTTTTGCTCGGAAAAAAAAAATTGCAGTTAAATTAAACATTAAAACAACAACAATTTAAAGCAGTATTACACTTATTGTTTTTATGCTTAAACCCTTTTTAGTTTTTGACCCACATATATTAATGATATCTATATGATGATGTTTATATAGTATTACATGTAGCAACCATATATGTCAGCAATATATATATGCAACTATATTAAAACAACATATACACACAAAATGTGTTTGTTTATATATGTTTTTGCAATTCTTTTTTTTTTTTGTAAATAAGTGCCTATTTTTTCATATTTACTTGACTGGATTTAGGATGGATATAAAAAATCAGAAAAAGTATTACATGTACAGTACATAAACATACATATTTCTATGAGCCTTATATATATATATATATATATATATATATATACACACATATATAGTATATATATACATACATGAAATTTTAATTTTCATATATGTTTTTACTTCATATGACAATATATTTCATGTACATACTGTATATTATTTTGTATATGAGTATCCACCCAAACAACTCAATGCAAAAAATCAGCAACCAAGAGTTTTAATGCTCACTAGAGGCCAGAACGCTGCTGATGAACTCTTTGTGAGTGATTCGTCCATCCTGATCGCGATCAATGCTACGAAAAACATCCAGTATCCGGGATTTGAGGTGACTTATCCACTGCATGTATCTTTTCCGCCAGATGTTGAAGTCAAAATTAGCAAACTCCTCCAGCTGCATGTGTTAAAGAGACGGTTCTTAGACAACCACATGGATTCAAACACAAACGTATTCTTTTATCAAAGCTAGAGCGCGGTCATGATCACCTCTTTCAGCCTCTGCAGATGTTCCTCTAGTCTGCTCTGTCTGCCGTGGGCCAGGAGCCAGAGTTTCCTCCACTGACTCACCAGCTGACTCATCACAGGTGTCTGAGGGTCCAGTTTCTCAAGTGGAAGAGGAACAGACGGCGGGGGCTTCGCTGTGCCTCTCCTCTCTATGCATGAATACAATCCAAAGACATTACATGCACACAATAATCACAGCAGCGGATCACACTGATTCTTTACTCACTTGCTGGTGCTTTGCGACCGGGGGAAACCTGCTGCTTGGGAGCCAGCTTGTGTTTACAGGATTTTGTGGCATTTTCAATTTCTGGTACCTTCCCTTTCATCTCATCCATGAAATCCTGCAGAAGAAACAGGAGCATTTCCTGACCTTAAACCTTCATCATGGTTTTGTTTTGAACTTTTTAGAGGCAAATCTGCTCTGATTTTTTAATTGTTGCTCTATGCACATCAGTGTTAATTTAGTATCATTATGACACAATTGTAGTTTTTTATCAAGAGTTTAAAAACGTTTTTTGTTTCATTTTGTTGTGTTTTTGCCATTTTTATTACGTTTTTTTAAATCTGCCTCTTTTTATTCATATTCATATAGATTTTATTCATATTTATTTCAGTTTTAGCTTTAATTATTTTAGCACATCAAGGTAAACTAAATAAAACTAGCTAAAATAAAACAAGTTACATTTTTTTTTAAATATTATTTTATTTTCATTAATGTTAATTTTATAAATAACAAATTTTTTTTTTTGGTGTTATTTTTTGTTAACTATAATAACTCTAATGTACATATGCATCTGATTGTTACAGTGCTTCTCACCATAAGCATTTTAAAGATGACTTATAATTTTTTTTTTTGTGGATATTTTGAAATATTGTGGATTGATATTACTTCACTAGGTTTTTTTTTTGAGACACTGGACAAAACAGGATACAAAACAGCATAATTACAAAAAAAAAAAAAGTTGGCATATTACATCATTTTGATAAAAAAAAAAAAAAATCAAAGCTCAAAGCAATCAAAGCAATAATCATGAAGCTCAAAAAAGGTGAAATTTAGGAAGAGGACTTTCAAGATAAAGACTGACTTTGATCATATTTATATTTCTACTTTTCTTAAACAGATAGTTCACCCCAAAATGATAATTCTGTCAACATTTACTGTATGTCGTTCCAAAATTGTATGACTTTATTTCTTCAGTGGAGCATACAAGAAAGTTATTTTTCAGCAGAAGAAAGTAAGTTATACAGGTTTGAAATGACATAAGTTAGTAAATGATGAGAGAATTGTCATCTGTGTTTGAAGTTTCATGTGAATAGATTGTTATTGGCTGTTAGTACCGTGTGCTGAGTGATGAGACCTGCAGTGAGCTCTAGGTCTTCAGGCAGCGGCTCCTGATCCTTCAGATTGAGAGACTCTTCAGCGGAGGAGATCCAGTCCAGTAATCGCTGGATCTCCTCTCTCTCTGCCTCCAGAGCAGACAGTGTGGTCTGGATCCTCTCGGCCTGCTGCTTCGCCCACGTCTGGACCTGAGCCATGAAATCACACATATAACACGCTCGTACCTCTACACACAGTCATGGATATACAGAACACAACTCAACACAACAGTGACCGCAAGTTTTTTGTTTTTAAATCACATTCATTTTCTCCATAGTCATTCAAATTTTTCATCACTGACTGCAAAATAATCGCTGTTTGCTTAACCCTATAAAGCCTACAGTAATATATTTGATACACACATTTATGAGGCCTCTAAATGATCAACACGATCAAAACTATGCTGACACAATATTACTACATGACTTCTGTTGTCTGATTGATAGTTTAGATTTTTATTTTTTTATTTTTGCTGTCAAATCTTTACTGATTTTTATAAAGTAAGTGTAAGAATAACTTTGATATTGTTAGTAATATTTCAAGATGAACACTTAGGTATACTTGATTATCTATACATACATTTTATAAAAAATTTTCAAATACGAGTCTCAAATCTGATCCTCAGGATCTTTTGAGGAGTGTTTATTTCTTCATCTCTCAATCATCACTGGATTGCATTGCATCTTACTAAGACACATTATTGGTGATATAGATAGAGTGACGACTGATATTTATATCATTTTATGTAAGTATCTGCAATACTATTATAAAGATCTCATTGATTTACATTACAATATTTTTAACATTAGTTTCACAGAACCATATTTCATCACTTCAATCATCACTTCTCTATTGGAAAGTGAATGTAACTTCCAGACCCCGACTGTTTCAGATTAGATTACATTAGATTTCAACTAATTAATATCTAATAATCATAGTCTAACTGGGCTCACCTCTTCATAGCGAGTCTTTGTGATGCTGATCCATGATTTGATGGTGATGACAGAGTCCGGATGGCAGGAGGACAGAATCTCCTCGCCCAGTTTGCGAATGTTTTCTAGCGCTGTCTGCTGAGCATTCAAGGAGCTCATCGACTCCTGCAGATCACAAAGACATTAATATGAAGCTCATATGATACTGTACGACTCTCTGGACTGGACTATTAAATGAGTCCGTGTCCGCCGTACCTGATGACAGGTATGAAATGCCAGAAGAGCCTCCTCTTCCTCAGGCAGCACTCCGTACTTCAGGACCCTCTCAACATCCGAAAGATGATCCTGGAACGAGTGAACCATTCCATCGAACTCTTCCGCCTGAGAACCAATCAAACATGTCTGAATGTACCTCACAAACATTCATCACCATCAAGAAAAAAAGACATGTAGTTCGATGTTATTTTGGAATTTTAGTACTTCAACTTAAACTATAAGAGAAGTACAAATTTTGTCACAACTAGCTGAAAATAAAATATTTTTTTATTCTATTTTATTTCTGTAGTGTGCAATATGTTGGTATTATCAAATAATATGTACAATGTGAATGAGTAAGGAAAAAAAAAAAACATGTGCAGTGATATTTTTGTATTACCAAACTTTATTTATTTATTTTTTTAATATTTTATACTTTCATTTTAATTGTAGTTAAAGTTTTAGTCAAGTACAAATTTTGTCACAACTAGCTGAAAATAAAATATTTTTTTATTCTATTTTATTTCTGTAGTGTGCAATATGTTGGTATTATCAAATAATATGTACAATGTGAATGAGTAAGGAAAAAAAAAAACATGTGCAGTGATATTTTTGTATTACCAAACTTTATTTATTTATTTTTTAAATATTTTATACTTTCATTTTAATTGTAGTTAAAGTTTTAGTAATATATATATATATATATATATATATATATATAAGTTTGTATTTTAATAAATATTTTTTCAGTTTTAGTCATTTTAGTAGGCCTACTTCAATTTAAACTAAAAGAAAATAAGAAATGTTGTCTTTGCGACTCACTGAAATTAATTAAGTTTCAGTTTTTTATTTTCTATTTCTGTAGTGAGCAATATGTTGGGATTTTCAAATATGTTATCTCATCATTCATCACCATCAGTACAGGGTTACTTTAGTATTACTATACTTCGTATTTATTAATATTTTAAATTTGTTTTCATATTTTGCTTTTTCATTTTGATTGCAGTTAACGTTTTAGTATATTTTTACTGTATTCAATCAATTTTATTAGTTTTTTATTTTTAATGTTTTTTCTTTATTTTGATTTCAGTTTTAGTTTAAGTAATTAGTAATTTAGTAACTAAAAAAATATACATTTTGCCTTTGCAACTGTCTGCAATAAAATAAGTTATTATATTCTATTTAATTCCATTAACATTTGTTTTATTTCAATTAATGCACATTTAAAAAAAAATCTTTTTAGTTGACAGTAACAACTCTACAGTACCTTGAATGTCTTTGGATAAAGTGTCAGGCGAATGCATGAGTGAAATATAAGTGTTTGTGATGATCAGTGGCGTGTGCTGGTACCTGTTGCAGCGCGGCCTCTAGTCGAGTCTGTCTGGACACAGAGAGTTTACACACGACCTCCCAGCGGCCCTCCAGCTCCTCCATCTGCTCCTGCAGCCAGTGTGCATCGGCCGTGCTGCTCCGCGTCAGATCCCTGACGGAGCGCTTCAGCGTGCGGATACAGCTGGCACGCTTCCCGAGCTCCCGCTGGAACACCTGCGCATCAGAGAAGGAGCAGAGCTCACCTACAGCAGCTCAAACACACAGAGTCAGTATATCCTGAGACGTGCTGTACCTTGTGCTTGTCAATCAGATTGCTGACCAGGTCTTTTTCACCACAGACAGGCACATCTTCAGCCAGCTGTGGCTCGGCTCTGTACAGCCAGTCATTAAGAGCCTGCAGAGCATCAGTGAATCTGCCTGAAAACAGCAGAGCCTCTTCCAGCTTGTGTTGCCTTGGGACAGAAAAGCGGAGTTTAGAGCTCAGAAACAGACTCACAGTGCACTACAGAGCTCCCGTCGGCTCACCTCTCGCTGGATTTGCCGCTGATGGTGTCCCATGAGTCTCTGAGCTCAGACACCATGTTCTCCAGGTGCTGCGTGTCTTCAGGACTCTGGGCTTTCTCCTGCAGCGAGCGGCCTCTCTTCAGACAGGCCTCGTACATGGGCCGCTTCGAGCGGAGCAGCTTCTGGAAGCCCTGAAAACATACAAATCCACTTTATAAATCAACCATTGTGAAGAATGCATGACTTCTGTGGTAAAATTTACAGTGTGGTTTATACTTTTTTTTAAAATAGATTATTTACTTTCACTGTCCAGTTTTACTTCACTTTTAAGGGGCACCAGATCATCAGAAATGGTTCCTTATTCCTGATCTTGATCATACTGATGCTTCTTTTTGTAGCGTCTGGACCACTCAAACACACAATATATATTTTGTTTATGGTTCTATAACTTCATATTCCTTATTTCTCTTCTCTTTACTGCGTTAAGCTTTTAACCCTTTCCTATACCAACTGTATGTGTGTGTGTGTGTGTGTGTTTATGTGTATGTTAGACCAGTTTAAGTGTGTATTTGTATGTTAGACCAGTTTAAGTGTTTATGTGTATGTTAGACTAGTTTAAGTGTTT
The DNA here is from genome assembly GCF_001515625.1 of Sinocyclocheilus rhinocerous. Classification (NCBI taxonomy): domain Eukaryota; kingdom Metazoa; phylum Chordata; class Actinopteri; order Cypriniformes; family Cyprinidae; genus Sinocyclocheilus; species Sinocyclocheilus rhinocerous. The sequence goes on along the minus strand of NW_015661078.1, from coordinate 351,649 downwards.
ATGTAGTTAATAAAACCTTACTTGTGTCACACTTGACGTTGTTCATTGTTTGCTCATAACTGGAGTCCCTAATCATGCAGATTTATGCTACAAGCTCTGTGTAGAGTTGTACAGTAAGAAAGTTATTTCCCTTAACCAGGAAATTAACGTTCTTAGAATTTACAAGACAGTTGACCCTGAGAGGTCAAGTAAATATCTACAGCGGATCTAAAATATTCATAATTAATTATAACTAGTTATGATTAATTATTCATATTTCCCATGAGCTGATTCGTTACATTTTAGTAATATTTTGAAGTATGGTATATCATATGACTCTATCTATCTATCTATCTATCTATCGTCTTCACTCACAATTCAGACTTTTTTTCTCTGAATTCTGAGTTTACATTTTGCAATTCTGTTTTTTTTCCTGCCACAGAATAAAAAAAAAAAAAATTGAAATTATATATATATAAATATTTTTTTATATATTATAAAAAAATATTTTTTTTCACATTTGCAAGTTTATATCTCACAATTTAGATTTTTTTTTCTTCTTGGAATTGTAAGTTTACATCTCACAATTCTGAATTTATATCTTACAATTCTGACATTTCTTTTTTCCCAGCTCTGAGTTTATATCTCACAATATATACTAAAGTATATCCATTTTTTTCTTATTTTTTGTTTAACAAAAAATTAACATCAATTAAAAAAATGTTTAACACCAATTTTTCTTTACAAAAAGACACTCCTTAAATTCATAAACACTTTTGTGATGGCAAAATATTACAAAACATTGTATAACATTTTGCACTTTGTGATGCAAAACATTACTAAGTGATTTTTTTGATACTTCCAAAACTACACTGTAGAAAATTACTTTTTTTTTTAGAGATAAAATTATTGGAGTATGTTACAATAAAATACTATTTCAGTCTTTCTACTTCAAAATTTCATGTGTCAACAAATTCAATTCAGTGTAGAGATGCACTGATACTAAATTTCTCAGCCGGGAACCCACGTTTATGGCGCTGCGTCAATTAGTTTTTATTGCTTTAGACAGCCATAAATTCGACACAAGAAACATTTTCTCCATTCAAGTTGCTGTCTGACAGGTTTTTCCGAACCCTTTTGATCGACAGGATATAATCAGACCTGATCATCAGCTGTTTTTAAGCAATCACCAATATCCGATATACTAATAATGGCTTTTATCAGTCAATACCGATTATTGGCCGATACATTGGTGCATCCCTAATTCAATGACTTTTTTTTTTCAAATACAATGTAAGATATATCAAAGAAAACCAAAGTTTGCCGGAAACTATTTGCAGTGTTAATGCAGCACTGGTCTAAAGGCCAACCCGTCTCCTGAGCCGAAACTCTCTCACACTGGCCTCAGAGCAGCGGATCATCCTTACTGAGTCCTGAGATGTGAAGTACCTTTTGTTCAGTGAGCTGCTGTTTGATCTCTTCCTGTGACACAGAGATCTCTTTGTGTGTGTCCAGCGTCTGTTCAACCTCCGTCATCCAGTCCACCAGCAAGTGCCACGATTCACTGAACTGTGGAAGTGAAAAGCACAGACGTTTAGTATTTGCCAAATGATTTCCTGGGAACAGGTCTTTCTGTCGGTGTTGTAGTTCATATGAGAAGTCGATACCTGTTTAGCATGTCTTTTGTCGTCCTCGAGTGTTTTCCCCCTGTCTGTGGTGTGTTGGAGGAGTTTCTTGAATCGGTCCTGAACGGTCATGATCAGGTTCTGCACCACATCGCAGTCTTCCTTTCTGCTGAGCTCGGAGAGACGTGTGGCAGCGGTTTCCACGCTCGTCTTCCTCTCTCCGTAAGACTGCACCTCACCTACCAGCACCTGCAGACGACAGGACTGAATCACACAGACACTCACAGCAGCACACACACAGATGCAGGCGCAGACGCAGACGCAGACGCACATACCCTGTGCTCCTGAAGCTGAGCGCAGACGGTGTCCAGGATGAAGCTGGGCGCAGGCAGAGTGTTTATGGTCTCCTCACACTTGGCCATTTTGGTCAGCAGGTCCTGGACATTACTGTTAAACTCCTTGGCAAGACCAAGCCCCTCTGTTAACTTTGCCTAAAAAAATCAGGGATATTATAGTTGACTAAACTAAGACCGTAAAAACATTTTTGTTACTTGAAATAAAATCTAATTTAACTGAAATACAACTAAAGAAAATAAAAATAAAAATAACTTTTTTTTTAAAATTTCATATTCATTTCATATCATTCATTTCATATCATTTAATTTACCATTTAAATTTCTTGGGCAACATTTCTCATTTTTATCAAACCTGATGTACTAAAATAAATAAATAAATAAATAAACAACATATTTAAAAAAATTGGGGAAAACAAAAACAAACACACACACACACACACACACACACACACACACACACACACACACACAGAGTGTGTGTATTGCATACTGTTTCCAAGCAATAGCATATCATAACATAAAGCTGAAAATCTAAATGATTAAAAAATAATAATTACATAATTTAGATAATAATAATTTAGATAGTTTAATTTACTATAAATAAAAATGATCTGAATTTAAAAAAATGTAAAACGTTGATGTAGAAAAGTATTTTGTTTATTTTAAGATTAGCCAGAAGAAATGAATATTTTAATAATTTTACTTTGAAAGTATTAATGTCAACAGATCATCACAGCCACACTTCTGGAGTAAATAACATTTTTACTTTCTTTGGTTACACTTTGTAATAAAGTTCCATTTGTTAACATTAGTTAACTTCATTAGCTATGATGAACTAACAATGAAAAACAATTCTAAAGCATTTATTCTTTTCAGGTCATTTTAATTTCACTCATTTACTCATATATTATATAAATCAAAAGTATGTGTCAATTTTATTTAATGGACCTGAGCTGGCAAGAACTAACAATAAACAGTAGTGTTTTTATTAACTAACATTAATGTAACTAACAAAGATGAATAAATACTATAACAAAAGTATTGCTAATTGGTAGTTTATATTAGTTAATGTATTAACTGACGTTAACAACTAGGATTGTGAAGTGTTACTCTTCTTTTTAATTATGTATACAGTAAATAATAATGTATATGTAAAAATGCTTTTAAATTCAAGTAAATTAAACTCTCACAACTTTATGCAATACTATGTTGTAAGCCTGTAGATATAGGTGGCTATAATTATGCCGAATACACCGTCATCACCTTTCTTTCTTGCATTTTAGCATAGACAGCGCTCCATTTCTGCTCCAGCATGCATAAGCTATGCTCCGTGCTGGAGCCCCGGGCCACTTCACGTCCCTCCAGCATCCTGTGGATGGCGTTGCGAACATTTGTGTAGGCGTGCATTTTAGAATCCATCTCATTACACAACTCCTGCAGCGCAAGATACAGAAACGAGTCATGTTTTATAAACAGAGTTTGTGGGGTTAAGACTCCCAAATGTTCAGCATGCAGAATTAAAGTCCTCATTACCAAATGAGCGCTCAGTCTCTCGTTGGCAGAGTCTGGCATTCCCCACACGGTCTTACTGGACGACAGCCTCAGGTCTGTGTGCTCCAGCCACTGCAGGAGATCCTGGATCTCCATGGTTACGTCCTGAACCTGCAAACCAGTTATAAGGGCTGAGTTTAAAATACACCGCAAATCAGCACTGAATTATCTAAAACTTCTGCCTGAGCTTAAACTTATATCTTGTATATATATATATATATATATATATATATATACACACAGTATATCAGCATTTAGCTGTAATAGAAAGCTTTCGTAACATCATAAATGTCTTTGTCACTTTTGATCGATTTAATGCATCCTTGCTGAACAAAAGTGTTAATTTCTTTAATTTATTTCCAAAAAAAAACTGATAAATGCTGTTCTTTTGAACTTTCTTTTCATCAAAGAATCCTGAAAAAATTGTACACAACTGTTTTCAACATTGATGATAATCAGAAATGTTTCTTGAGCGGCAAATCAGCATTAGAATGATTTCTGAAGATCATGTGACACTGAAGACTGGAGTAATGATGCTGAAAATACAGCTTTGATCACAGAAATAAATTACAGTTTAACATATATTCACATATAAAACAGTTCTTTTAAATTGTAAAAATATTTCACAATATTACTGTTTTTGCTGTATTTTGGATCAAATAAATTCAGCCTTGGTGAGCAGAATTAACTTCTTTAAAAACATTTAAAATTTTTACAGACCTAAAACTATTGAACGGTAGTTTACACTCAAAAACTGAGATGCATAAGCTCAATCAGATCAGATCAATGAGGTCTACGATCAATCAGTTCCAGAAAGAAATACAGAACCTGTGCTAACTGAAAGAAAACAAGTTGACAAAAACATTGAATCCAAGATTTGGTGATAGCATGGCATAATGAGAGATTTACAAGAAATTTTTAAAATGCTGGTTATTTTTGACTAAGAACACCAAATTAGGTAAAAGATTTTCAGCACGGTTTAGGATTACGTAATTTTTTGAGGAAAGGGGAATGTAAACATAAACACAATGGGACTGAAACTTACTAAAACCATTCTATTTGATTGAATTCTGTAATCTGGTTTATTTGCTGGTCACCTGACTGAGGTTATTTTCCAGCTCTAGTTGTCTGCGCTCTGTCTCACAGCGCACAAATTCCCAGCGTTCGTTCAGCTGTTCCAGACGAGTCTGCAGGACATGTGAGCTGTCTCCCGCCCCAGACTCCATCAGGTTTCTGCCGGCCTGGTTCAGAGAGTCTACCGTGTGCACATGGGACATCACATCATTCCACAGAACCTAAATGCACACAACAAAGCACTTTTGATTAAAAGCAGTAGCCAGTATACAGTACAGACTGTGTAAAGTCTGTGTAGGATGCAGTAAGCAGTGGCTGGTATATAGCTTAATCTTTTTTATTGACGACTGCTGGCTAGCTGACAACTTCAATTTTTTATTCTATGACCATATGGGTGAACATGATTTCACCAAGTACAACGTGTTTCTGGATCAACATCCTTTTTGATCCTGGAACAATATTCTAATCAACCAATCGGAATTGAGGGATATGTTTACAGGAAATGTCAGTTTTAGGCTTACAACCAGAGTTACATGCTTCTGCACCTTTGCTATTCAGCTATCATTTCCCTCAGATTTTAGGGATACGATATGGTAGGGATAGGGTTAGGGTAATATTAGTAATGTTGTTCCAGGACATCAACGTTCTGTTAACGTTTCATTAAATTATGAAAACATCCAGTTTTGCCTCAATAAACTCCTAATTTGCCGCTTAATAATAGTTAGTAACGTAGTTGTTCAGTTTAGGTATGTGTTTTTTTTTTTATTTATGTTTTAAAAAACTTATAGGAATGTTATTTTTTAATGTTCTCTGCACATTTTGAAACAAGTAGGAACAAAAAAAAAAAACCGCTAGATGAACATCCAACTAAAACGTTTCAGAAATTAAACATTCCATGAGTTTTTGTACTTGGAACTGTTGTAGAACTGTTGCTCATAACATTGAGAGAACCTTGCCAGAACGAACCGAGAACATTCCTTGTTACTATGCAGCATTCATTAAGCAGTCCACTAGTGTTTCATTGGAAACGAGCATAAATCACTGCAAAAGTGAGGACACAACATTGGCGCAAGAATTTGTATATAAAAACATGCCACAGACAAACTTAGAGTTTGTGTTTGTACCTTGTGCTTGGCTAGCTCTATCTCACAGGTTTGCAGGTCGATGCTGATTGGCTGAAAGGCTTGCAGTAGGTCAGCCGTGTGGGAGAGCCAGGCGTGCAGCTCATCAAGAGTGTTCTGAAACTGACCCAAGCCCAGCAGAGCACACTCCAGCTGGTGCTGCTCAAAAACACAGTGCTGTCGTTGAAGTACCATTATGATGAAACAATATATATATTTTTTCCATTTAGCTGAGATTTTACCTGTCTGCTGACAGTCTCTGACTCCAAGTTGTCCCATCGCTGACGGAAGTCGCACAGTGGAGAGATGGACCCAGGTCGCTCGGTGCCCGGGGAGAGACGACACACAAAGCGATGGTTTAGACTCTCAATCTCGATCTTCTTCTGATAGAGCTCTCGCTTAAATTCCTGAAAGAGAGGTGAAGATGGCATGACCACGAAAGCTCTGATGAAATCCGATTGTGAGAATTCAGTTTTCAGTTTCCAAGGTAAGCTGTTTGTGTGGTCTAACCTTCAGCTCACACAGCTGCTCTTTAACTGATCCCAGGTCAGATCCCACTGAGAACTCCTCGGTGGATTTCAGCTCTGCAGACTTCAGCCACTCAAAGAGTCCCTTCAAGAGAAGGTCTTATTTTTAAACATTTGCAATATTCTCTTGACCCATCCTAGAGTACATATGAATATTTATAAATGCACATTTAGTCAGTTTCTTCCATTGTCTCATAAAGTCAGAGCAACCAACAAGAGATTTCACTGAATTTAATCCAAATTCTCTATGGCTAGCTTTAGCCTCTCTCAGAAGGGCATCCAAAAGCCCTGCCAATTGGCAGGAAACTGGCCAGTCTGTTAGAGATTCATCACTACATCCACACGGAGGCACGAATACTGAAATACTACAACTGTAGACAGAGACCTACCACCACCACCACACTGTGTTTCAATGTTTTCTACAGTAAGTACAGAATTCATTAGGTAGCCTAAAATGTCAGGTTCTGCCTTTTTTTCTGTTGCTTTTATACTTGACAGTGACGTGACGTGTAGCCATGTACGGTGTCCCATACTCGGAATTTGTGTTTACAAATACCAAGACTCAAACCCGTGACCTTTGGGATACAAGTCCAACTCTCTAACCATTAGGCCACGACTTCCCCTTAAGGTAAGGTACTTACTTAAGGTAATGACTGAAAATTAGTTAGACCTATAGTACGCATGGCATTGTACATAATAGACCAATTGTGGTGTGCGAGAAGGTCGGATCTACAAAGAACAGTCAAAGCAATGTAAATACTTGTGCATATAATTTATGAGGACTGAAGAGAGCACGTCAATATGGGGAAAAAAAGCCAAAACCTGGACATTTTAAGTAATTAAGAAATCCCAGCCACGACGTCCAGGAAAAAGAGGATGTCATCCTACATTAGGAATGTTTTGAAAGGAAATGAGATCTGTTTCTTGTGGCTAACTCACCTGCATGCTGTCCTGATAATGAAGAGCCATTCGTAAACATTCTTCTAACTTACTGTTGCACTCTGTCCAGATCTTACTGAGATTGTTCCACGTGCCGTAAAGCTGCGGAGAAAGACCACTGGATAGTGAAATATGAACAATTAAGTGCATTATGTAGGCCTACAGCAGTTTCTGTGGGGTTTAGTCTCATTTAAATTTCAAATACAAACCTCATCCAAACTTTTCGTGACCTCTGGTTTGTCTGTGTCACCACAAGCTGACATGAGTTCCATTCCCAGAATTCCCAGTGTGTCCAGGTCACCTTGCAGAGAATCAATGTCCTCCCTGAGTGTCTGAGAAGGCAGGATAAGAGAGTTTGGATGGTATGAGGCAAATAGTTGATTCAAAACTTTCAGGAATATCCTTAAATAACCTTGCTGAAAGACTAAAACCAGGCAATGAGCATATCATATGTTCTGTTTTGGACGCTAGTCCCCATGATGGGATGTACTGCTAAAGGCTGCTAAAGCAAAACTAGCAAGATTACTCTGGTCAACCAGCTTCACCAACATTTTCAGCATTTCTGGTTCACCAGCTAGACCAGCAATAAACCAGCCAGCCTGGACCAGCATAGAGCAGGGAAACAATGACAACAGTATCACGTTTGTATCCTACCTGCATGGTCTCCAGGCTCTGTCGGATGGTTTCTGAATCTGATCGACTGGAGTTGAGGTCCAGAACAGCCTGCTGGGCATCATTCAGTCCAGCTATCATGTCACTCACTTCATTCCAGAACCTGACTGCCAGATCCAGTAGATTGAGAAGCCACTTCTCCCTCTCCTGAGCTTGCCTTTGAGCCTCCTCCCAGCGGCTTGTTAGACTGCAAACCCGCTCTTGAATAGCTGAAATGACCAAGATCATCACAGACAGACCACGCTTTTGAAACAAAGTGCTTATGTGATGTTTTGTCATGTAATGCTGTATGTGCAAGGAGATGCATGTGATACATTAAGTGCTTGAGGTACCTGTGCCAATGGAACTGTCCCCAAGAGCGCCTGTGTTGGTCAGGAGCTCCTGAGCCTGTGTCCTCACACTGCTGAGATCCAGATCCATTTTAGAGAGCTCAGACAATGTGTGCTTGTTGTTCTGTAGCTGCTCCTGAATTCGTGGGGTGAGGCCTTGAAGAGCCATTGAGGCCTGCATGTGACTACACAGACGCTCCAGTCTCTCTCCAATCAGAGTCATCCTCTCATTCAGCTGACATGGACATACAGAGTGTCAGGAGTGAGCTAGCATTTATGCAGCTAAAATGTGGCAATAACATCTTTCTATACCACTTTAGCAAAACATATGGCTTCTTTGAAAACAGGTTGTATCATTGTAAGGTGGCGTTCCTGTAGCTCAGTTGAGCATGGCGTTAGCAACACCAAGTTCATGGGTTTGAATCCCTGGGAATTTATAAACTGATAAAAGTTATTAAAAAGCTTTTAATAAAAGGTTAATTTTTTTATCCTTCTCTAAGTGTCCGGTACAGTAATCTCAGCCTCTGGTTCTCCCCTTCTCATACAATGGAGTTTTGGGGCATCCATCAGAAGTAGGTCACCTCTGTGAAGGTTTGACTTATTCAAGTTAAAGAAACTGATTTATAGCTAGAAACCATGTTAAACCAAACTACCATAAGAAGTTAATTTAGCTGCATTCTCCAGTATGGGTTGAGGAGAAAAGTCTTGTCTGTCTTGAAAAATAATGCTCAGAAGGCAGAGTTCCAGACATCAAAATGATACTTTATTGCAAGAAGACAATAAAGCTGAGATGCCTGAAGAACATCTGACCATCTCACTCTCAGCTCACAGTTTTATACAGTTGTCAGTGATCTTATTGCAGGTGTTCTCCTCCCAATACTCCCTAACTCTTCCGCCACGGCCAACTCATTAATTGGTCTCTTGTTCTCTGTGTAAGGATGGTAGACTGCCAACTAGCCTATTTCAAAACATATCACAAAGTGATTATTTGGAGTATTTACCTCATAATTTTTATCCAAAGAACATGTTGAAGGCCATGTGGCCCAAAAGAGCAACTTAGTATCAGTGCGGATGCAAACCGCAAACAACTTCAGCTAAAATCCCATTCTTTCCCATGTGACTTCTCTCACAGTCATGTAGGCCATGAGGTCTTCAAAACACATCTGGCTTTCACAGTATTCAAACTGCTTCTACAGTTGTTTTCTATATTTCTATAGGATAAATAAAATAATTACTCACATGCACTAGGAATCAGCATCGAATCTACATGTGTGTCACCTGTGTATAGCGGGGCAGAGACTCGTCCAGTACTCCAGCAGCTTCTCGAACCCTGTCTCTGATGGCCAGGTGCTGCTCTTCAGTGTCCCTGACTTTCTGGCAGAACTCCTGTCCCTGAGCTGCATTCAGGTCTGATAGACGCTGGGCCAGCATGATCAGCCGTGCTATCAGCGGCTTATGCTCTGCTATGGACTCCCTGATGCCCTGTTTGGAAGTAATGGAGCACCATGATCAAACATGGGTGCTTATATTACTTTATCTGAAACTACTAATGAAGTCTAATGATTGCATTACAACAAGTTAAAGAATTTTCCTATGAACTGTGTCCATTAAGATACTGAACACAGTCAGATGGCTATTAAATTCTTGAGAGAATACTGTATACTGCAAAACAATTATTTATTTAGTGAAATGGCCAAACCAGTGTGGATTCCAATGTGTTTGAACTTGAAGTTGTACTATAGCAAATGCAAGCACAAACATGTACATCTGCTTTCAATACCTTGCTCTGAAGAAGCAGGTTGTTTAGTACCTGTAAGAGGTCCTGTTGTTCTCGGAAAGCCTCGTAGTTGATAGTGTTCAGGGTAAACTGACCAATAAGGGCTTTGGTTTCCTGTAACCATGGTAACACCTCAGCATAGCCCTCTGAGAACTGAGACAAGAGCGACTGAGCATGCTCCAGATGAAGCACGACATGCGAATTAGTGGCAGTAGTGACCTGACACTGCTCCTGTAAGGTGTCTATGGAAGACTTTGGAAGAAAAAAAGACATTAGTATTATGTTGTTTCCTGTCTAGGTTCTTATGTCAAAATATTTAAAAAGGTATTAAGAATGTACATTAGCTTACCTGGAGTCTCAGTGTATCCCCATCCTCAGTGTACGTCTGCAGGAGTTCCAAAATCTTCACCATTTTCTCAATGTTAAACTTGTGCTGCAGAATCTCTACAGCAAGTATCTGTAAAACAACAGACATTATATGAATCATTTTGAAGATTTTTACAGCATTTCTAGTATATATGCAGATAAACTATTTGTGAATGTGCAAAAACTCACTTTCTGCTCATTGAGCTGGGATGCAATGACGTCTGGGTCCAGATTAATGGCTCCGAGCTCCTCCAGTGCCAGTGAGGTGTCTCTAAACCAAGCCAACTCTTTCTCAACAGCCTGTTCCAGCTGATTAAATGCAAACAGGGTGATGGGCAAGAATTTAGCAGCTGCTTTTATCCAAAGTGACTTTAGATTTTACATGCCTTGCTTCGGAAGCAGCAGCTTTCTGGTTGCCAGCTCTTATCTTTAAACCACTACAACACAGTGGTCCAGAATGATATTCTGTGTATGTGACTGCATTATGACAATTATCCACCTGTCTCTTACCTTCTGTCTCTCAGAAGAACACAAGACTGCATCTCCAGTCTCAGTCTGGGCAGCAGGAGCCAGCAGCTCTCTCTCGATTCGACCAAGCCACAGGTGGAGGTCTTCCTGACTGGAGGTACATCGACTAGATGCCTCCAAAGCCTGTTCCAGTCTCTGCAGGACATCAGCACTACCCAGACTCATCACTGAGTACCGGATACGCAGACTGTCCACCCGCTCCTGCACCAGCTGGGTTTCCTCCTCTTTAGATTAGCATGTGAAAGACCGAAACATGTTTGAAACATGATCTTGTGGGTATTGTGCAAGGTTTAGTGTATTCAAAGAAAAAAAAATGGCAGGAAACACCACCTGAAATCTTTTCCATGAGCTCATGAGCACATTGTTGGAGTTTCCCCAGTTCGACACTCTTAGCTTTTATCTCTTCCATGACTGCCTAAAAGGTGATAGAGAAATGCAAAAATTGCTTACACACTGAAATCTTGTAGTATGCAAATGTATTAATGGAAAACAAAACATTTTCTAATGTTTTGTTAACCTTGGCCTGTCCTGCAGCTTCTTGCAGATGGAGCATCCCTCTCTCTGCAGAGCGAAGCTCAGCTAAGTCCTGATCCACAGATATAAGCCATTGCTGAAGTCTGTCTGTCCTCTCCTGGAATAGCTGAGCTCTTGGCAGAATGTCCTCCAGAATCTTGTGTCTGTCAAAACAACTCACGTTCCATCACTAATGTCAGATTTACCTACCCAAAACATCTTGTAAAAAAGTCAGTCCGACAGCCCCATCTAAGTGGGTCGATCTGGGAGCAGAATGAGCTGCAGTGAGGACCAGACTGACCTGCTGTTGGTGCCCTGAAGTAGAGCCTCCCACTTGAGTTTGAGCTGTGCAAGCTGCACTTTGGTCTTTTCACCGTCATTTCCCTCAAGCCCCTCTGCCAGGTGTGGACCCTCCTGCATCATGGTCTCCATACTGGGTCTCCTGTCCTCCAGGAGGCGCTGTAAGAGCTGCAGGACAAGAAACTTATTAGAAATGTATTATGCTCCCTCCAAGGGCAAGGCATAGGCTCAGAGACCTGAAGTGCCAGATCCATAATATTATCCAATCTAGAAAAGCACCTAATTGTGCAGTTCTGTGGTTCTCCAGGACAAGAATTGAGAAACACTGGCAAATGGTGGTCCATTTGTCATTTTATGGTGTAAGGCCTAGGTCAACCTTTGCAACTTTCCTACAACTTTTATCTCCAACTTGCTTCAGCACACATGGCCTGTGATTTTTCAAGTGATCCTGAAGACCTTAATTAGCTGGTTCTGGTGTGTTTGATTAAGGTTTTAGCTAAACTCTGCTGGACAGTGGGTCCTCATGAGCAGGGTTGAAGACCTATGGTGTAAGGTGGTCATGAACACCTCCTATGTGCCCTTTGGCAAATTTCATGCTTATACTATTGTTAACACGGCCACTATTGCAACTGCTTTTAAGTGGCTTACATAAATCTGTTAATCTCTGTAGGTCTACAGGCTACTGAAGAAACTTATAGAATTAACTTCCTAAAACAATTTTGTAGAACACCACCCCCCTTGCGTCTTTGAAGATGCTTTGTATGAGGAAGCAAACACACATTTGGTTCATAGAGGTATTGCTCCTTTTGAGAATCTACAAGCTTTATAATGCACCTTGTTCTCTCTTGTCGCACTTAAGCCAAATGCTTGTATCATGTGTCAGAGGAGCATTGTGGGCATTCAGGTATGTTTCACCTTACTCACTAAGCTAACAAAGATGTATATCTCAAAAAGGTGAATTGCTTTTTTTTCCTTCACCCATTCCCATATCATACACAAAGGCATTCAAAGCTTATTATATGCATGAACTTACCCAGTATGCTTCTCAGTTCAAGAAAAGTTTAAGGATTGGATGAGAAATTACACGACAAGGCTTTTAAAATAGGGTAGCCTTTTTTATTAATAATTTATTTAAATATTAATGTATTAGTTTATTGTTTGTTTGTCTATATAGCACCAACTGAGTTTGTAACATACCTTCTGTTCTTGCAGTTGGGCTTTCACCACTTTAAACTCTGAGGATGGAGGTTTTTGATTGGCTGTCAGCTCCTCAATCTCGCAGACCCACGTCAGCAGCATTTCCAGATTTTGCAGGAATTTCAACGGATCCCTGAACTCATCGTTCAGAGCCAAAACACTTCTGCCATCCTTAACATAAGACCAGACAATATGCTAATTCTTCACAAAAAAAAACTTTTTTTAATAAAGTACAATTTAAGAAAAGATCATTGAAATGTACCTTCCATTGATCTAGACTTGATTCCTGGTCTGAACTTGACTGACCATCATTCAGCAGCTGTGAATCAGAACAACTTATTTAATTGCACTGAATAAATTGGTGATGCATTGTTGATACATTGACTCCAATATCAGTTAAATGAAAATGGTAAATGATGATAAAATAAAGGAAAATATGTTAGGTCTTCAATGAAGAACCTTAAAATCGAAAATAAATTAAAATGAAATTGAATGACCTCTGCAAGTTCCTCAGCAGCTCCAGTAAGGACTCTCACAGTTCTAGTAACAATAGGGTCACCTACTTTGCCCGCAGGAGGATACTCTGTCACCTCCACAATCTCTGTAACAATTGTCTCTGTCACTTCTGTGACTTCGGTAACCTCTCGAGTGTTCGGAGGTTTCCAGGACCAGGGACTTCCAGAATCCCTTCTCTGCAGGCTGGCTCTCGTGTCCACGGATCCATACTGACTCAAGGGGGATCTTCTGTACTCTGGAATATTACACCTTCTGGGCAAAGACCCATTTCTTGGTGTTTTTACTGGGGACGGAGTGCTTCGCCAGGCATTGTCCAGAGTGCTGGTAGTGGTGACAGTAGGGGCTGGGGAACTTCTCTGCTTGTCCGGTGTTGGAGTTTGTCGAAGAACCTCTTCCAAGTCCTCTTTCCTTGTCTCTTCTTTAGGAGGCTCTGGGAGCGGCCATTCTCTCCGTTGCTGGTAGCGTTCTTTCAAGACGCTCTCATCTGACTTAACCTTTTTGGACTTTTGTCCCAAACAGCTAGGTCTGCTAATGAGGTTACCCATGATTCTTGAATCCACGGGTTAATCGGGTCCCTGTGCCATACATACAGGAGTTGCCTAAACTACCTACAACACAAGAAAGGTCAAAATGAGAAGATACTTTTCTTAAACAGCAAAAACACCTATATCTTTTCAAGGAAACAGTATTAGTTTCCACTGCAGTCTTCAAAAGAGATTCATCCAGCTCTGACAAAGACCACTAAGCTTAAATCTCAATTAGATTCCTTGCTGTCCTACAAAGGAGTCTTTCACCACTGTCACGCCAACAAACACCACCATCATTATTTAAACGGCAGAGACAGTAACACTTGACTGAGGCTCTGTCCTGACCAAGAGGGGCCAGATTACTGCGGGAGAACTACAACATGAACACAGAATTGCTAGTACTATCCATACAAATGCAACTGACAAGCCTGTTTATGAGGGCAGTCTCCTCCAGGATACCCACAGCTCCTCCTGGCAGCCACAGCCACTGTCCTCTGCCAAGACTATCCACGGGATGGCCCTGGGAAACCATTTAACTCCTGATCAAATATGACAGGCATGGAAATGCTGCTTCATTTCTTTGCCACAAAAGAATGAACAGTGTTTTTTTAGTGCACGTGTTCATGGTTTACTGGGAAACACAGACCACATGCCTGAGGAGCAGGACAGCGATGAACACATAGACACACAACGAAACATGTTAATGTGCAGAAACACTTATTCAGAGATATTATTTCAACTAAAGACGAATGTGTGTGGTTGAAATCATACAGGCCTTCGTCGTTGGCCAAATTACTGTCCTGATAAATAGTAAATGTACATATTTGTCAAATAAAAGTTTACAGGCTACTTTGTGTGGATTGCAATAGCGCAATTAATTAAAAATTCTGTGCAACGGTGCTATTTCAGTGCTCTTAGAATCTGCTTGAAGATTGCAGGTGGTAAGTGAATGTGCTCCTGTTTAGTGAAGAAAGATTGCTTTCTTTATCTGCTTTGTTGCAGATGCATCTTCTAAAATTTACAGTTCATATTGAACTCTCTGACTGTTGATTTCATAATGTCTGCGCACAGTTTGTGTCTTTGTTGAGATCTCTTCTGAAACTACTGGAGACGTGAGATTACTGTGGCCTGTTTTGAAAGAGAACAATATAAGAAAAGTCTCCATTTGCTCTCTATTTCTGTTTTCTCTCACTCCTGTCTAAGAGAAACAATTAAACAGATAAAATTTCAGATTTTTTTGGGTAAAAGCAGACAAAATCTGAAAAAAAAAAAATTTTTTACAAAACCTATTCTGTTTTATACCTAGCTAAATCACAAAGCTTTTATTTTATAGAATGCAATGACATGTTGGCCTTTGGGTTGATGGTTTTGTTTGTGCAGGAAATACAGAGCTCTGTTGAATCCAGATAAGAGTGTATGTTAATTGCACAGGTGATCTGGGTCAGTCCAGGTCATTGTGGTTCACTGCATGCTAATGGCGAGTGCTGAGGGATCTGGCTCCAGACAGCAGACAGACTCAGTGTTTCTAGATCACTGGAGCAGAAGACTTAGTATCAGCCCACATTCTTGCAGGGTGGATTAGTTTGTATAATGTGTGGGATTTGACATTGCTAACAAGTGACGGGAAATACTGTAATGATGAGTTTGATGCTCTGAACGCTAGCTTATAAATTGATTGAACTAAACAATTATTAAGATCTCTATGAAATTGCTTTATTTAAGAGACTCATTGGTCATGCATTTGCAACACTACGGCAGAGATACTGGTGAATACTAAACATATGGCTTGTAAGAAACATTTTTCTTCATTCGGTTTCCATAAAATTAGTACATAAAGCCATAAAATCTATATAATCAATCTGAACAATATCACCATTGACAAATGCTCTTCCTCAAATCAAGTTTAATTATATTAACTCATTCCATCCATCTCACACGCAGTCGAAATCCTTGATGAATTACACAAGGAGGATGGGATTGAGGTTACAAGCATTAAAGCCGAAACAGTCAGTGATGTAAGAGCAGTAACACCACAGTCATTTGAATATAAAGTTTTACAAGCATTATCTCACCTGCCGTGGCTGTTAGACAACATTCTACACCTCAGTGTTGAACATTTTAATAGAGGTGATGCCATATTCTGCATCTGAACAGCTAAATTAGCTAATTCCCCTGCTCAAAAGACCAGCTTAGGGCAGCATGAATTCCAGGCTGGTTTATCATGGATGTTTGTATGGTGCAGGTGTAGCTGGTGTAAAACTGAACTGGTGATGTTGGTATTTCTGGTGATTCCGTCTGACAATTGAAGGCTTGCTGGTTAAGCTAGTCATGAAACCTTGTTGTAGTAGCACACTAACATCCACCAACCTCCAAATCACAAATTCAAGTAATCAAAGCTTGAGATAAATGATACAGATTGATCCACCTTTGCATGTTTATCAAGGCTTATTTGAACCAGCCGCCCTCTTAACCCAACTCTAATGTATTCTCTGATTTAAGACCACCCTGTGTAGCCTCTTGATTTTGATTTATGAGACATGTCAAAGACTGGCCCCCCAGCGAGCTAGATTAACCCCTGTGATGGACAGCTTTGTGCATCAACAATCCATAAAGCATGGTTAATATAGTCTCATCTCTTACAACAATTGACTCAAAGTCAAAGATTCTTCTGTCATATTCTAATGAATGATATGTCAATCAAATAAAGGTGGCAGAGATGCTCCACTCTGCCTGTCATAGCAATGGGTGTGGGTACTGTCAGAGAGCACAATGACAAATCCTAATCTGACCTCAGTATGGCAGACAGACGGTGTACACTGGTGCCATGCCACGTTCTGCTGGTGATTTAACTCGTACATGGAGCAGTGAGAGTGGTGGCTCTCTTGGGATGTACTTATGTCTTTTTATGGATTTCCTAATAGTCATAAATCAACGCTTTCTGTGTAGGGAGTGATCATGATAATGGTTTCTCTAATTAAAGAGGAGACCCACTAGAAACACAAGAGTGTCTGGTGTTAAGTGTATGCATAAATGCATAACATGAATAAACTCCATTATAAGGCATAATTAATATACTATATTTTAGTTGAACTGACGTTATACTTTTGTCAACATGTTGAAATAGAATCTAAAAGTTGATTCAAAATGTTTATACTAATAAAGAAACTGAATGGATGAATATACAATTAAATGTAACTATATATTTAGGGTATATATTTAACTTCAGTAGTGGTCCAATGAATAAACCACGTGAATGTACTAGTTAAAAAAAAAAGATACTCACAGAACAGTGAATGCGGCCACACACAGCAGCAAGTGAACTAATTACATCCAAATCCTCGCAAGCTGTTTCTACCCGTACCAAATTTGTGCCACAATTGCCTTCAGTGACATTCAAGTGGTTCTGATAACATCACTGTCTCCCTGCATCCAAAGCCGCTGCTGGTTTCAGTGAGAAAGTTTGAATGAGCCCAGAAAGAGGTGGCGGTTGTGACGGTTGGGGTCTCGGTGGTGCATACTTACTCTTGTGCATAGAGGAGGACAAACGGTTAACCGAACAATTCCACAAGTTCCTCCGTCATCATTCAAACAGGAGAACAAAAAAATGCTGCTTGATATTGCAAACTGGTATTTCTTATATTATTTTAATGTACTGTCTGAATTATAGACACACTGTTTTGTAGCGCAAATAGTTTTATCGTTTACTGCACTTTGATATTCTTCTAGTTATTTACCTATAGCGGCTAATGAACTGTAAATCTTGCACATTCACAGAAAATTGCATACTTCTGCTTTACAAAATAAGATGGATTACAGTGTTGTTATTGCTAACTAAAAAAAATGTTGTTAATTGAAATAAAGCTAAAATAGAAAACATATAAATATTAGATGGAAAATATAAACTTAAAACATTTCGTCTTGGCAACTTACTGATATAAAATATATTTATGTATTTATATATTTATATATAAGGTGAAGCACTGAATTTAGTAAACTGAAATAAAAATAAAGCTAAATAGAAATAGCTAAAAAACCAAAAACGAATAAAAATGAAAATCACAACAAAATTACTTAAACTAAAATAAAAACGAACATAAAGACAAAAGCTAACTCCAGATATCAATGAAAACTGTAATATAAATAATACTAAAATGACACTGTATTACAGCGGTATAAGAAACCCTGGTTCTTAAAATTCTTTTTTATTTTTTAATTACTTTTTACTGTTACGATATTCAAGGAGGCATGTTGCCACTTTCCCGACCCTTTCTTGTAATTCTAAGTTTGCAATTCTAAAGTCAGAATTGTGAGGAAAAAGAGTCAGAATTCTAGGTTTATATCCTTCTTTCTCACAATTTAAAGGGGTCCTATTATGCTATTTTACAAAGTCTTGATTTTGTTTTGGGGGTGTACTAGAACAGGCTCTCATACTAAGTTGTTCTAAAAACACATTATTTTTCACATATTATATTTAACTTCAGTAGTGGTCCAATGAATAAACCACGTGAATGTACTAGTTAAAAAAAAAAGATACTCACAGAACAGTGAATGCGGCCACACACAGCAGCAAGTGAACTAATTACATCCAAATCCTCGCAAGCTGTTTCTACCCGTACCAAATTTGTGCCACAATTGCCTTCAGTGACATTCAAGTGGTTCTGATAACATCACTGTCTCCCTGCATCCAAAGCCGCTGCTGGTTTCAGTGAGAAAGTTTGAATGAGCCCAGAAAGAGGTGGCGGTTGTGACGGTTGGGGTCTCGGTGGTGCATACTTACTCTTGTGCATAGAGGAGGACAAACGGTTAACCGAACAATTCCACAAGTTCCTCCGTCATCATTCAAACAGGAGAACAAAAAACCTGTCTTCTCTCAGCATCCTTTGAGAGGCCTTCCTTTCCAGACGTATAAACATGCGAAGCCTTCACATTCACTTGCTCAAACACGACTTCACTTACTCACAAATCCTGGTTTAAACACACACACTTTATGCAAGATGACCCATGCTTTTCCGTCGCCCACAGCCACAAGCAAACAATGTCCCTCTCTCCCTCCGGCTGCCCCCTCCCGTCAGCGGGTATTCTCTCTCTCTTGCCTTTGTTGTGCACAGTCCCATAGAGGAGGAATTCCTTGGTGAAGCAACCCACGGGATGTTCAGCTTCTGAAAAAGTCCTGAATGCTGTGTTTCAAGGTCCAGGATAGTAGGTATTCCCCGTCCGGTGGATTTGGTAGAGTTAAGGCAGGTCCGTAAGTCGGCAGTCTGTTGTGTGAACTCCTGTGCCAGACATTTAGACAGAGGAGCAGTCCCTTCACCTCCCTCTTTCCCTCCCAGCGTTAGCCCCTCCCCCAGCTCCTCTTTTGGCTCACAAACTCTTCTAATGAAACCGAGGAGGATAAAAAGCTTTCTAAAGACCCCCAGGCTGCTCCCAAACATTCACATGTTAAGTGACAGCTGCCTCCAGCCCCTCGCTCTCGTTTTTCCCTCCCTCTCCGGGGCAGACCGAGGCGGGCTACAAAAGGAGCCAACCATCCCGCACACAAAGCCTCCATCTGTGATTGGTTAGCTGGACCAGTGTGTGCTGTGATTGATTAGCTGGACCAGAGTGTGCTGTGATTGGTTAGCTGGGCCAGTGTGTGCTGTGATTGGTTAGCTGGGCCAGTGTGTGCTGTGATTGGTTAGCTGGGCCAGTGTGTGCTGTGATTGGTTAGCTGGGCCAGAGTGTGCTGTGATTGGCAGCACTCGGCGCCTGGTCTGGAAATGTCACGCGCCTTACCATAGCCGCCTGCAAGCTTCAGTGTAAATATTGTGTCAAAATCAAATCAATTTGAGCGCAATTTAAACCCGGATGATTGTAACCACTCTAAGTTCGTCTGCCTTGGGAAAGCTAGCATGTCTCTGACATCGTGATAACACTCATTGAAATGATAAAACAATATACTTATAAACAATATACTTATAAACAATATACTTTTCAAACACACTGTCTGGCAGTGGACCCTGTGGTTCCTTTGCTGGACACCTGTGTGAACTTAAGGAGAACTGACTCAATACATCCTCTAATAACTACCAACTGATTCAGAAATGTGCCCAAATACAGACAACTGTATCCGCCTTACTTTTACCATATGAGCAGGGCTTCCAGTGTCATCCGCTTCCAGTTGTTTTAATGGTCCAATGCTCAAACAGCAACATTACAGACTAACTAAAGTTGAAAAAGTGAAAAAGCATAATATGACCCCTTTAAAGTACTGTATACGTCTCACAATTCTTCATCTCTCAAATCTTTCTGCCAAGGCATAAAAAAAAGATAATTGTGACATTTTATCTCACAATTGTAACTTTTTTCTCGCAATCGCAAGTTTATTTCTCACAATTCTGACTTTTCATTTTCAGAATTGTGAGTTCATATCTTGCAATTGCAATTCTGGCATGATATCTTTCAATTCTGAGAAAGAAGAAAGAAAACAAGCTTGCATAAGGTAAAACTAGACAGTGCAGGGGTTTGTGCTGCCAGTGTCAGGTGTTACAGCACTGAGTATGGTTCCTCCTGCAGGTGTAAATGTGTTATTGTCTTGCTCAGTTTCCTGTCTCCAGGCAGTGTAAATGATCACAGAATACAGTGAGTGTAAGAATGTGAGTCTTGAGCTTGAGTGTAATGACGGTGAGGTGTGGGTCATCAGAGAGGAACGGCACACACCCACCCGACTGAAGAGAGGGGCAGCGCCCAGAAAACAGGGATGTGGAATGAGGAAGAGGGGAGAATAGAGATGAAAGCTCATGAGAGAGTCGCAGAGTGCACACATCCACTTTATGATGATGAATGTGTACCTCTAATTCAGTAGAGACCTGCAGAAGAGGGGACGACACGGCCACTACACTAACCACAGCACTTCAATTATTAACCCCGTCCCATCCCCCGACTGAGACAGCCAGCAAAATAAAACAGACAAAAGGAGGAGACCAGGAAAAAAAGAGGAGCAACAATGCCTGTCACCCTGACTGTCCTGGGAAAGGGAATTCAGTGCTGTGAGCCCAGGAGGTCAAGTCATTTAACCTGACCAGGCTCTTAAACAGAGACGGGACATCAGTGTCTGTCCTGAGTTATGGTCCTAAAACAGACCACCTCTGAAATTCAGTTTTTGTGATGCATATAAGAATTCACACGGCAATAATTTGAATTTTAAATCAGATTTGGGTAGCAAATCATATAAATATATATGGATTAAAAAAAGTCAGATTAGGGTATATGTCGAACATCACCTGACCAAACACGGAAAACAGGTCTCATCGCTTCCGCTTGTCGGAGAACTCACAATTCTAAAAGTAGTTTTCAACATTGATAATAATCAGAAATGTTTCTTCAGCAAATCAGCATATTAGAATGATTTCTGGAGGATCATGTGACACTGAAGACTGCTGAAAATTCAGCTTTGATCACAGGAATAAATTACACTTTACAATATATTACAATAGTCAACATTTATTTCATGATAAAACCACCCATATGATATATATAAACAGAAAATTCCATTTGAGTAATTATGATAAGAGAGACAAAATCAAAGAACGAGTGCGGTTGTGTCCACTTTTGGCACTGCTGTACTGCCATTATATACCCAATCTGACAGAGACACCTGATCCAGGCCTGTTCACTCACAGGGAAAATCAAATTGTCCTCCCATATCAGTTAGCCAGTGTGTGAATCATATGACAACATTAAGGGAGTTGACTGTATTTAAGGTTTTCATCTTATGAGCTTGCAGAATATCACCCTCATAAACAACCTAAAAACATATATACTTGCAGATTCCCCCAAATCCATATATTTTAAAAATGACTATATAAAAGCTGTGATATGAGGAATAATTCAGCTCAGATCTATTGTCTGCTGCACATGTGGCTCGTATGTTCAGAGAGCAGCAGATGAATCAGCGTAATGCCAAATGGGTTGCAGATGTGGCCAAATGTGATCACGGGTCCCCTGTGTGTAAATACCCAGAGAGCCCTAAAGTGGATTAATCCCACAGACATGTTCTCCTCCCCCACCACTCCTGCTTCAAATCAAATAACACACAATGGCTCCTCCAGTACATAATTAGCACCTCAGCGGACAGATCGCATGAGTCCGTCCGTGAGCCTGCCTGACGATTAATAATGCCAAATGGGTTGCAGATGTGGCCAAATGTGATCACGGGTCCCCTGTGTGTAAATACCCAGAGAGCCCTAAAGTGGATTAATCCCACAGACATGTTCTCCTCCCCCACCACTCCTGCTTCAAATCAAATAACACACAATGGCTCCTCCAGTACATAATTAGCACCTCAGCGGACAGATCTCACGAGGCCGTCCATGAGCCTGCCTGACGATTAATGAAAAACTAGCTGGGTCAAAACAACTCAATTGCTGGGTTTGTCCCTATTTTACCCAGCACTGGGTTGTATTTAACCCAGCATTTTTTAGAGTGTACACACGGATCTCCGTTGGGCAGCAAAATCAAAGTGTCATTCCACGAACACAGCGATGTGTCACTGTAACAGTCACTTCCCAAAACACACTGATGCTGACCGGCTCATTGTGAAGCGCTTCCCTGCTGGGATACTGGAAATGAAACCGTCGGTCTTTAATTTATTGTTTATTTGAACATTTATCAGTTGAGGTTGAAAACAGGCACCCTAATTAAGAAAATCCTCATTGCTTTGTATGATATTAATAATTTTCTTATTATTTCATCATATATTTAAAAAGGTTATTGCCCCTTAAATTGTGTCAATATATGCAGCGACTGTGTTAGTAGCTTGTAAAGTAACTACTTTTTCAGAAGGGTAACATGACTGTCGTTTACTCACTACTTGAGCGTTCTGTCAGCCTCTTTTGTCGCCCCATGTGTTTAATCTCCTCTGACGGTTTCATTTCCAGTATCCCAGCAGGGAAGCCCTTCACAATGAGCCGGTCAGCATCAGTGTGTTTTCGGAAGTGACCGTTACAGTGACACATCACTGTGTTCGTGGAATGACACTTGGATTTTGCTGCCCAACGGAGATCCGTGTGTACACTCTAAAAAATGCTGGGTCAAAACACCTCAATTGCTGGGTTTGTCCCTATTTTACCCAGCACTGGGTTGTATTTAACCCAGCATTTTTTAGAGTGTACACACGGATCTCCGTTGGGCAGCAAAATCCAAGTGTCATTCCACGAACACAGTGATGTGTCACTGTAACGGTCACTTCCGAAAACACACTGATGCTGACCGGCTCATTGTGAAGGGCTTCCCTGCTGGGATACTGGAAATGAAACCGTCAGAGGAGATTAAACACATGGGGCGACAAAAGAGGCTGACAGAACGCTCAAGTAGTGAGTAAACGACAGTCATGTTACCCTTCTGAAAAAGTAGTTACTTTACAAGCTACTAACACAGTCGCTGCATATATTGACACAATTTAAGGGGCAATAACCTTTTTAAATATATGATGAAATAATAAGAAAATTATTAATATCATACAAAGCAATGAGGATTTTCTTAATTAGGGTGCCTGTTTTCAACCTCAACTGATAAATGTTCAAATAAACAATAAATTAAAGACCACTAAAACTCAGAAAACATGCTGATTTATTATGAAAACTATGATTTTGCTTTATAAAATGCTGTATAAGGAATCAAAACATCGTCAGCCACTAAATCACTTTTTGAACGGCTTAATTTACATGAATAGTTCAAAAAATATAATAAAATCAGGTTGCAAAAATAAACTAAACAACCTAATGCTACTTAAGAAATGTTGAGAACCAAATACTAGTCTTAATGCATAGTGTACAGTACATACATTTTAGTATGAACAATAAAATACAGTATGCTATATTGTTGTTGTATGTTCATTTGTTGCATAATTCAGCAAAAGGCATACGGTTATGAATAATAAGAAAAGCAATTATTTTGCCTCTAACCCAATTTTGTGTAAAAATGTTAGCAGTATGCTGGAAGATGCATACTGAAAATATAATGTGACATTAAAACCAGTAATGCTTGTTACTGGAAAAGCTTTTCTAGTTTGGAAATTATTTAGAGAAACAATACTGAAAAATTAACTTAAGTTAGTAGCATTGTTTTTTTTTTTTTACTATACAGTTGCTAAAACTTATTTCATACACTGTAAAAACTGGCAACCTGCAATCGTTACATTAAAGAGCTATTTCTACCTGATCTTAAATGTATGTTTTGTTGGTTTAACACATTTTAACACCTTTTTTTTTCAGTGTTCATTAAGCTGTGTGTGTGATGCATCTGAAGCTGATTTGACAAACAGATGTGTGAATCTGGTAATTAATGTGATGGGGCTCAACCTCCGCACCTGAGTCAATTACTGTGTGACAGCCGGAGTCTCCTGTGAATACTGATCTAGATCTCAATCTACCTGCTGTGATGAGAGGACAATGCTGTAAAACCACCTCCAATAACAACATACTACATATGTCGAGACCAAACATTTCTAGTGTGCATTAAAAGTACACTTTTTCCTTATAGGGATAGTCCACAAAAACTAACATGTTACTAATATGTTATTAAAATCAAAAGTTGTATCTTTTAATATTATGTAATGGACCTGAGCTAACATGGACTGAACAGTTATAACAAAAATAATACATGTATTGCTCATTGTTAATGTTAGTTAATGCATCATTACCAATTTTCTTTTAACAGTGTATGAAACTTAGCATTACTGATGCACTTGTGTCCTGTCCGAAGTTTATGCAGTCAGGTTACAACAATAAAGAGGCTATTTACTGAAACAGTAAACACATTTTAAAAACTCTGTATGCAAGTAAAAGAGTGCTCTGCTGTCCAGAGGAAGTGTGAAGTGTGTCTCTGTGAGAAGCGGAGCACAGAGGAGGGAGCTGATGTTTGCGCGCTGTCATTATAAGTGTAGAGACGGGGAAAAGGAGACCATGCTGTGCTGTAACCCTTCACCCTGCTCCATCACAGCTCTGTTTGCAGGTTATGTGTGCGAGGCTCATTTGAGATGCAGAGTTTGCCACAGACTCAGGATAAAGACACACAAAGACTCCACCGTTAGCAGGAAGCAATGGATGAGGCCCTGGGCAAGAATCAGACCCACTGACTCTAGTCATAAACGACGACACTGAGGAGCAAACAACACTTTAGTGATGCACCGAAACACTAAAACTGAAATTAAAGTTTACAATTAGCCAAAACCAAAATCTAAAATAAAGTTTTGCTAATTAAATTTGATATCATTTACTACGACAAGTGACAAAGCTCATACTCGTACTAATAATAAGTTTTAGCTGTTGATATGTTACTCATTAGGCAGCATTTGTGATCCAGACAAATGATTCCTCAAATCATGTGTGTCGTTGAGGAGAGATGTGCTGTTCCTTTAAGTGATCAAACTTATTCACCTGCAAACAAAACAACAGGTGAAAATCCCAGCAATATAACTGCAACAATCCCATAGACTGACACAGATGGAGGAACCTGAGCCATATTTAAGAACCAGACCAGAAGATCACAGAAACTCTTTTGACTGGGACCAGCAAGCCACCACACAGAACACCTCGGCAACCACATAGCAACCTGCTAAAAACCCAATCAGAACACCTTAGCAACTGCATAGCAACACACTGCCAACCATCCTCAGCAGCTTAGCATCATGGCTGCGTGATTTGAAGGGGATTTTTCTCACAATTCTGTCGTTTTTCTTTTCTTTTCTTTTTTTGTGACATAAAATCGCAATTGTGAGTTATAAAATCAAATTCTGAGAAAAAGAGCGACTTTTTTATATCTCACAATTGCTTGTCAAATTTTGTGCAATTCTCAGAAAAAAAATCTGAATTGTGAGTTTATTTCACGCAGTTCTAAGAAAAAAAAGTCAGATATGTGAGATACAAACTCGCAATTGTGAGAAAAAATAGTCAGAATTGTGAAATAAGAAGTCGCAATTACCTTTTTCTTTTTTTCTTTTTTTTCAGTGGCGGAAACAGGCTTCCATACTGTAGGTTTTCACCACAGAATAAAAAAATGTAAAACATAATTGCAACTTTTATCACAAAATTCGGATTTCCTGCAATTTTGTTTTTTTCGCAATTCAGAATTATGAGATGTAAACAGAGTTGTGAGAAAAAAAATTCTGAATTCTGAGATATAAACTATGAATTGTGAGGAAAAATAGTCAAAATTGTGAGATAAAAAGTTTACCTTTTTAATTTTTTGTATTCCTTGGTGGAAACAGGCTTGACTTTTTTCTCGTAAATGTGATTTTATAACTCATAATTCTGAAATCTGTTTATTTCTCACAATTGTGAGCTAAAGAGTTGCTATTACTTTTTTTTTTTTTAGTCCTTGGCGGAAATAAGCTTCCATATGTTCCTCTGCAGTACAAAACTAGTCCAAGTCTGGCAGTGGACGGCTCAATTACTGTTGATGTGAGTGAGACAAAACAGAGAGGAGTGTTACAACATTTCCATTGTGGACAGATAAGAGAACATCCACTGTAAGATGACGGTCCGTCAGCGTCTCATCGGAGTCTAATGTGCTTTCAGAGTGCTCTCTCATGTGTGCGCGGGGCCCCAACACAAACCTGCACCCAGCTCTCCTCGACCAACCTCAACACAAAAGAGCTCTCCTCTCGCAGGACGGCCCTCCAGGGCTTTGGGATTTATGGCTATAGCTCAAGCATATTCTTTGAGCATATTTGATAGGGATGCTTACCCCAGCACCATGGGGACAAGCCTCACATCGCCGCCTTTGATCAGCTTTTTTCTCATCAAAAAAGGCCCCTGCCCACACAATTACCACTCAGCAAAGAGGTCTACATATTCCGGATGTGCATGGGATAGGAGTTTTTAAAAAAAATTTTTTAATGTAGTTTTATCCAGGTGGTCATGTTATAAGAATATTTCATGCTTATATAAAAAAAAGACAAATGAAAACAAAACAAAACATACATTCACATTCTTACATTTTTTTTTAGGATCATTAGTCTTAAATCTGAAGACATAAGCCACATGGCATAAATGTCTCTCCACTTTCCTCCAAACCTTAATCTTCATCTCCTTACAGTATGATGTCATGAGAAATGAGACGTTATGCTTCATCACAAGACAAAAGGATGAAAAGCCTGGGTGGAGACGGTCAAAGGCTGTCTCAACAATGGCACAAAAGAAACTTGAGCTTATTCAGTATTCAAATAAAAAGCTGTTGTATAACGAGTAACAGTAGAAAATGAAATAATGGCCATGAAGGTGTGAAGGGGGATCCAGAGGTCTAAAAGAGAAAATACTGCCCTGCATCATATTTGCATGAAGAAAATCAAATGGTTGTTTCTTACTAATCTTGGGGTGCTGATTCCAAAAATACTGCCTGTTTTGCTTAAGCATGTCACACTTTCTCACAAAATATGATGCATTACACAGCAATTTTGCGTTCAACAACCATTTGTAAGGTAAATAAGTCTTGTATGATTACTTATCAGTGGAAAAATATGCCACAAAGACATGATTCCTGTCTATCTCTGAGCCAGATTACAACTATCTGTTCAATTCTCAGCTCATTTTCACATGTATGAATGAATCTGAAGACACTATTTTATGCCTAAGCTGGATTTCCCTTTTCCCTTTTTTACCCTTTGCAGAAACCGTATGTGATGGAAAGTTTTTACTGGTATTTTTGCACTCAGCATCATCAAATTAGGTAACATCAGGCCTTTTTTTGCGAATCAGCAGAATTTTTGTATTAAATAGTATTATATTTTAAAACAGAAGCATTTTAGAAGTGAGTCTTGTGAATCTCAAAGAGGCACAAAATCACTTTCACGGACTTTTACATTAACTGTTCCCTCGTGGTGGAATGAACTACTATTGAACAATCCGAGCAGCTGAGTCCTTAGCCATCTTCAAGAAACGACTTAAAACACATCTGTTCCATCTTTATTTGACCCTCTAACTCTAGCACTATATATATATATATATATATACACCTTGCTACGTGTACTGCGTTAGGCTAACCAAGACTTATCATTTGCACTTATATATTGTTGCTCTTTTGTTAGTTTTGACTGCTTTTATTGTCCTCATTTGTAAGTCGCTTTGGATAAAAGCGTCTGCTAAATGACTAAATGTAAATGTGAATGTAAGTGTTCTCAGACTTGGGCCCCAGTGTCTGTGAGAGACTCACAGCAGGATCCGGTGGAGGGAGTCTCTTCTCCATGGTCTTCAGCCAGTGTCGCAGAGCCCTGATCTGCCCTCTGAACTCACTCTGCCACTGACTCCACTCCTCTGAATCCATCCTAGCAACAGTACAAGAACACATTCACACTTCACTGCGTGGAGTGAGCAGAGCTGGAGTCTAGACAAACAAGAAGACAGAAGCTCAAAATGTGTATCTCAAATATACTGTATAGTTTTCACTGGAGTCACCTGTTTTGGTCACTACATCAGAATGATACTTCTATTTGTTTTACTGTTGCTCTTAAATGTATAAAATAACCATACAGGATGAGTAGGCATGTCCAAATGTCTTACTGACATTATAGTGTTATAGTGTTTCTTGTGTCTTTATATGTTATCAATATTTTTCTATTGTTGTCTGTTTTGTTGACTAGTGTCTGTACTTATTCTGTTCCTTATTACTCACAAAAGAAACAACATTTTGGCCCTTTAGTGTGTCATAATGGAATAGAATAGAATAGAATAGAATTAAATACAGAATTACGCAGCAATGTACACAAGGTTGTGCTGTATTGCGAATGTAGTTAGATTGTTAGACACGACAGAAGTGACTATATTCGGCACAACTTCGGTGCCTTATTAATTTAACACAAACACACACACCCAATAAAACACACACAGGCCACACATTAATTCATCAAATGTCATCTTTCATATTTATCATGTTATCTTGCATATTTATCATATTTGATATGCCCTGTTGGAAGAAGAAGAAAAACAACAGCTTGAGATGGTTCGCTGGTCTTAGCTGGTTTTGTATGGTCTTGAGTAGTCTAGCTGGTCTCCCAGATTCAGCAGCTGAAAAGCGCCCAGCTAAGACCAGCGAATCAGTCTAGTTTAGTTTAATCTGGATTTTTAGCAAGCATATGGTTAGCAGGTATATCATATCTTAGCTGTTATATCATGGATTTTAGCACAATGTGAAATACAGTTTGGAGCTTCCAGGACGGAACTGTCTATTTTAATATAATCACCAGTAGCAGAGCTTGCATTTTCAACATGTCAGTCATATTAATATGTTAATATGTATTACCTATATATAGGTAGTTTAGGTGAAAGCTCCATGAATTGGTTAAAGCCTATATCAAAAGTAAAATAACTGTGATGAAGAATTGAATGGAAAAAAGACATAAAAAAGAAAATAGGTTTCACCTTTATTTAGGTGAAACCTATTCATGATAACATAACTCCCCTACCCCATAATATAATATAATATAATATAATATAATATAATATAATAACTATAAACACTATTAGATGTTAGCTTAGACACGACCTACAGCCTGAATGCATTACATTTGTGGAATTAAATTGAAAAATATATGGGCTTTATTATTAAATTAAAATATAAAATGAAAAATGGACAGTATATGCTTTGTTTACCCATACTGTCTTCTTTTCTGTGCAGCTGCTTCCTGAAACAGAGGGACACCAACCGAACACACACTTATTATTAACAAGCACATACTTATTGATTCATTTGCAATTCAATATTATTTGCATATTAAATATTTTCAGCTAGTTTATTAGCTTTTTATGTAATTCTATCTCTCTGCTGATCTGAAGACATACCGTAGAACTGCCATCATGCGGAGAAAGGCACGGCATGGGCACAGTTAATGCAGGAGGTCCAGAGAGGCTGTCGGCAGTGTAATGGCACAAAGGCAGGCCATCCATAAATGTGTCTCCCTCTGGGTTCTGTCTTCCAGCCTACAGATGTAACATAATGTCATCTGAGCCTGTCATTCAACCTCCCTACCACCAGAGGACAGCCTCCACTGAATACTGACTGTTTCTCTAATCAACACCATCATCTGCATCACACTTCCTGTCTGTATGTTTAAACAGTCTGGTGATTACTCACCTTAACGGCTCGCTTTGTAAAAGTATTCTGATACATGACTGCTAGAAATAGGTGTACTTTACTGTTTATTGGAATGTCATAGTGCTATGAATGATCAATTAGATTAAACACAAGATAAAAGATCAAACACAAACTGTACAAAGTCTGGAACTGATCTTTCCAAAATATATTTATTTACTCTTGAGTATAGTGTTATTAACTCACTCTTTATTACCAGTATCTCTTAAGGGAAAAGTTCATCCACCAGTTAGTATTTCATACATCTTTTACTCATAAAATCTTCCATATATTGGTGTAAATTCAAAAATCTATTCTTCATCTTTTTAGAACACTTTATAGCAAGTTAGTAAACCATGCAAAAAAATATTTTACATATACATCAAAAAATTAAAAAAATAAAAGAAAATAAAAAAAGTCAAGTACTTTCAAAAGACACAACAGTACAATTAATATAAAAAAAAAACAAGCAAAGAAATACATGGGAGGCAACAAATGACCAAAACATGTTTTTTGGCACAGGAAATTTAAAAATGAAAAATTAAATTGCCTTACACTAAATGAGCCAAAATACATTCAGTCAAAGATGTAATCTGCATTTATTTGTATTATGTAAATGTGTAATGCAATACAAGGGTTTGCACATTGTATTTAATGCATTGAGTGTTTTATTAAAAAAAACTCATGTTGGGGCTAAAAACAATGTAGGCAGTAGAACTCGGAGATTCTACATAAAAATTCCACATTAAGATCAATTTAATGGATCCAATTCTTTTGTTGTTTTGAATGATTTTGTGTAAACTCCAAAGTCCAGCTCCCAGCTGATGAAAACAGGAGCAGTCCACTAAAGTGTCAGTTCTTGATATGATATCCAAGGCAAACTTCAAGGTAGCCCTAGCCTCTAGTGTCTTCATGCAAATGGCAGATGCAAAGGTAGGAGGAAACCCTCAGTGAGGCTCTAAAAACAACATTAAAAATATACTATGAAGCAACAAAATGACAAAAGGGAAACAAAACAGTGAATGAAGGGAAACAAAAATATACTTGGTATCAAACATACAGTACGTACATACAATGCAAAATCATAGAGAGCTGGTGAATTTTTAATAAATACCTGAATGTCTAAGGATGTGGGCTGCTGATGAGCATCATTTATCTCAAGATCCAAGACCAAATGTGTGGAATCATCAAGTTGTCGGTATCTAGTAACTGATGATTTCTGCGGGAGAAAAAAACATGACAAAACCCACACTATAAATGACACAAGAACTATTATATGGCTTAATGCTGTCAAGAAAATCCTTTAGAAAAAGCAGACATATAGTATGCCATTCAACTTATTAAAAAGGAAGCTTCTCAAGATTGCATAAACGTCTTCTACAGTAGCTGTTTTTGAAAGCACAGTGGTAGAACTGAGTAAAATAGGTGTTAAAACAATAAAAAGATTTTGGAAAAGTAAAATCAGTGTGGTCATTAGGAAACAGTGGCAATAAATGTAAATTTAGTTCAACTTACAAGTACTATATTTCATCCAGATCTGTCCAGATGTTATGAGTGAGGAATGGATCAGACACCTGAGCCATCTGAAATCTTCATTGGATATCACATCAGTGGAGGAATAAGAGTAAAACTGGGCCTTGAGGACTCCTTTATAGGGTAGTCAGGAGTTTTAAAAAGGACTTTGCAGAGGGACTGGATCCAGTAAATTAAAAATTGACTTTCATAACAAAAAAACATCCAGTGTCAGGGGACAGTAAAATTGGCTTGTTGTACAAAGTGCTTGCTCCTCCTTTAATGTTTATGTATGTTTATGAATAGGTGTAGTGTTGTTTTACATTCTGTGAAACAAGCTGCAACTTTTTTTTTATAAGATGTCTAGCAGCCTCTAATATATCCATCTATCAAATCTATACAAATATGTAAAATAATCACACTCTTTGTTAATCTAATTTCTTTTTTGTAAAACCTGCTATATTTTCTGGTACATTATCCTGAAATAAGCCAAAGTATAAAAAGAATTTCCTAAAATAACATGTAGAAATGCAATAATAAGTGATATTAAATACAGTCTAGTTAGTTTGATTAAAAAAAAAAAAATCTCAAAAATGCGTTTTTTTTTTTTTACATTTCCTGAATTTAAATGCTGTACTTAAGTATAAAATAAGAAATGAAAATGATCACTTTCAAAATATGTAATATCTGTATGAACTGAAATAAACCAAAAACAGACAACTTGATTAACCATGTAATAGTTATTAAGCATCCAAAATACATAAAATGGGAATTTAACCATCATCAGACAAAAAGATACTGGTAGTTTTTGGAATGCATTTTCCTATACCAAACACATGCAAAGCAGAATAAAGTGATTATCTTTTTCTCTAATTAATTTCTGTGTATTATGTAACTGTGGTGTATAGAGTCAGCACTGATATGAAAGCTGCAGGACCATGTGTTAGGTTTGTTGTGAGGTCCAGCTTTAAAATCTGCGGCTGTAACCAGAGGAAGTATATGAGGATGATGAGAAGTTCATGCTGAATCCAGAGCCAGTAGCATCAATGCTCCCTCTTCTTGAACCTGACCTAGAGCCTGTCCTGGATCCAGACCGAGAACCAGAAGCAGATGCGGCACCACTTGCATTGTAAGGACTGTAGAGACCTTTACTGGATGTTGATGAAGCTTCCAGAAGCCTAAGGCCAGATCCCTCTTCAACCATGCTTCTGTCCATAGCATCTTTGTAGGAGATCTTCAGTTTGGTTTTGGGACATGTAAGATATTTTGTGTAAGCACTCACATCTCGGAGCTTTTGTGCTGTACGGCCATCAATAGAACCTTTCCTGATTGCCTTCTCTAGGGAGATTCGTCCCTCAGCCTCTGCCTCAATAAGGCCACCAGTGAGATACTGCACTTCCAGGAAACGCTGCCCTGCCTCATAATAAAGCCAGCCTTTCTTGAGAGCCTGAGCAGCAGACATTTTGACTTTAGTGCGAGGATCCTCAAATCCATGGAAAGCTTTTTGGGCTAAGTTGAGTCTGTCAACCATTATCTTATCTATAAGACCCTTCTTTGTCGCTTCGGCAACTGAGAATTTCTCTCCAGTAGATGGGTCTATTATGCCACCAGTGCAAGCCTGTGCCTCCAACAGTCTCTGGCCAGTTATAGAATCCACTAAGTTCCTACGCATGGCTTCAGTGACGGAAACTTTTTCTAGGCTATCTGTATCAAGGATTCCAGCCACAGGACCGGTCTCCTCAGTTGGATCATTCCATACAGTTGCAGGAGTTTTGATGGAAGGTACAGGGCTCATTGGATAAGAGGAGGTGGATCCAAAGGAAGATGATCGGGAACGGAAGCCACTCATGTTTCCAGATAACATATCAGCAAATTCTGTGATAGAAAGGGTGCCGGAGCGGTACTGCTCAATTGCACTCTGGTCAATAAGGCCTCTTGCAATAGAATCATCAATGTCATACTGTCGACCTGATCTCCGGTCAATGAGTATAGACTTCTCTACCCCTTCTGATGATGTCATTGTGATTTCTTCCCATTCACACTCTTGCTCCGAAAGTTCAATGTAAGTTTGATGGTCAATTAGCCCTTTGCGGTAGGCTTCATACACAGACATTTCTTTGCCAGAGTCTGGATCTACAATGACGACTCTGCGTTTACGAACTGAGGATTTGGACGAGGTCTTTGTCTCACGTTTCTTTTCTTTAAGAAGCAAGAGCACAAGACCTGTGTCTGGGTCGACTATACACCTGTCCATAAGTTGCAGGTAGGTAAGATTCTCCTCGGTGTTTGGGTCAAAGAAGCCTTTGGTGTCATCTGATGGGTCACTGAGGATCTCATTCATCTCCTCATCAAAAAAGCCTCGGTTGTAGGCCACTTCAACTGGCAATCGGTGACTCTGCTCTGGGTCAATGATTCCTCCAGTAGCAATCTGGGCCTCAAGAAGGCGAATTCCATGGTCTCTCAAAATCAGGCCCTTTTTCATAGCCTGGAACAGGGAGATCATTTTGCCTGTATAAGGATCTCTATAGCCAGTCACAGCCCTCTCGGCAGACAGGAGCTTGTCTTTGAACTCCGGGCCGACGATTCCCATCTTGCCTGCTTCATTTACAGTTAACTTGAGGTTCTTGATAGGGTCAATGATATAACCTGTGGCTGCTTGAGCTTCCAGCAACTCGAAAGCAGTGCCTGGCCTGATCATATTCTTTTTCATGGCTTGGTAGATAGATAGACGGTCTTTAGTAGACTCCACAAACACACCAGCAATACAGCTTGAGCCCTCAAGATATTTTCGCAAGCTATTGCTCACCTCCTCCACTGTTAGTAGTCCCTCATTAAGTTTGCTGACTGTTTGTTCATCAATGATTTTTGAGCGGAATAACTCTTCTATTGTTATTTCTTTTCTGAGACCTTTGAAGAGCAGTCTTCTCTCTCCTAGAGACAACAGATATACACCATCTTTGTCTAACTTGCATCTTTTCAGAAGCTGAGAATATGAAACATTTTCATCAGTCAATGGGTCGACATATCCTTTAACCTCATCGGAGAGCTTTTCATTTGTCTCTTTGTTAATATGTCCACGTTGTGTGGCAATCTCTGTTGGCAAGTGGAAGTTATATTCTGGATCAATGATACCGCCTGTTGCTGCCTGAGCTTCAAGAAGCCTTAGGGCATAGTCCTCTGGGACAAGGTCCTTTTTCATTGCTTGGAAGAGGGAGACAACCTTTCCACTATATGGATCCTTATAGCCAGTGACTGCTCTCTCTGCAGACAGGAGCTTATCATGAAGTTCTGGGCCCACCACGCCTTTACGCACTGCTTCATCTACAGTGAGCATTTCATTCCTGACAGGATCAATAATGAATCCAGTGGCTGCTTGAGCCTCCAAGAGGGCAATTGCAATGTCTGGCTTCATCAGCTCTCTCTTCATTGCTTGATAAATGCTGATCTTGGAATTTGAATCAGTCAACACACCAGCAACACTGCCAGTTCCATACAAATACTGCTTAACACTTTGCATCTCCATGACATCACGCATAGTCTTATTCTCTTTCTTCAGCAGGTTGTAAGTCTCAAGGTCGATGATGCGGGCATTGTACAGATCTTCAATAGTGATTTGACGTCTTCTTGTGCTGCCGGTCTGGGTTTTCCCCCCTTTAATGATTTCTTTCTGCTCCAGAATCTCAATTATAATGATTATCATTCGTTCCTTTGTTAAATTGCCAGAGCGATATTCTTCTAGAAGCCGAGCCCTCTGATCTTCAGGTAGTAGATTTGAATTCATGACATCCCAGAGAGACATAGAGCCCTGACCTTCAATGGGTATATCAATCTGGGTATTAGATAGATCACTCTGGGTTTGTTCTTCACTGTAAAGGTACGTCTTCTCCACAACTGTTGGGGCCTGTGGTTTGGAGAGCTTTAGTAGATTTAAGCCTGTATCAGGATCAGCCATACACTTGTCTTTCAACTGTTTGTATGATATGCTTTCATCAGATGCAGGGTCAGAGAAGTACTTGCTTTCAGCAATGCTGCTGGCCAGATGTTTGGTAACATATCCACGCTGGATTGCAGTCTCAACAGGAATACGATGACTGTTTACTGGATCAATAATTCCACCAGATGCCAACTGGGCCTCCAAGAGTGGCATGGCATGTTCTTTGGGGATAAGGTCTTTCTCCATGGCTTGATATAGGGAGATCTTATTGCCTGTGAATGGGTCTTTATATCCAGTGACAGCTTTTTCAGCAGAGAGAAGTTTCTCATGAAGCTCCGGACCAACAAGACCTGCTTTAACGGCATCATCCACAGTGAGACATTCATTTCTTGATGGATCCACAATGAATCCTGAGGCAGCTTGAGCTTCAAGCAAGGCAATACCAGTGTTCTGTCTGAGGAATTTCTTTTTCATTGCTTGGTAGATGCTAACTTTCTCTTTTGTAGGCTCAAGGTAAACTCCAGCAATGCTCTCAGAGCCTTGGAGATACTTGTTGACTGAAGTGTTTTTGCTGACCTCTTTTGGAGTCTTTTTACCTTGTTCCAGCAAATCATAGGTAGACTTGTCAATGATTTTGGAGTCAAATAGTGACTTGGCTGGAACTGGTGCCCTAAGTCCCTTAAAGCAGCCCTCTTCTTGTTTCTTGGCATCTTTCTTAGTAACAATTTCAATTAAAATCTTTATAATCTTCTCAATTGTCATTTTCCCAGATCTATATTGCCTTATTAGGTCAAGCCTTTGCTCTTCAGTGATATAGTCAGAGTTAATGAGCTCCCATAAGGTAACTTTTCTCCCTTTGAAAGGTCCACTCTGAACTTCAACAGTTGCCTGAGTCATTGTGTCTTTGGTTTGGGCGTCAGTGTACTTCATCTCCTCTTTGGCATTGATGGCTTGTTCAGACAAAGGCAGAAGTTGAAGGCCAGTCTTTTTGTCAGTGACACATCTTTTATAAAGCTGTGGATAAGTGAGATATTCCTGAGTGTTTGGGTCAAAGTATCCCTTAACTTCATCACTTGGGCTGGTCAAAAACTTGTGGGTTGCATCGTCAAAACAGCCCTTCATGCAGGCAATGTCATGTGGAATGCGGTGACTTTGAACAGGATCAATGATGCCTCCGGTTACTAGTTGTGCATCAAGCAGTCGAATTCCTTGTTCCTTCATGATCAGGTCTTTCTTCATAGCCTCGAACAGAGAAATTGTTTTTCCAGTGTAAGGATCTTTATAGCCTGTGACAGCTCTCTCTGCAGACAGTAGTTTTTCATGAAGTTCTGGACCGACAACACCTGCTTTGACAGCCTCATCTACTGTGAGTTGTTGGTTTTTAACAGGATCTATGACATATCCTGTGGCAGCTTGTGCTTCCAAGAGATTAAGAGCAGGCCCAGGTCTCATCATGTCTCTTTTCATGGCATCATAAAAGGACATTGTTTGTTTGGTTGAGTTAATAATTACTCCTGCAATGCATTTAGTGCCTTTCAAGGCATTACGCACATGCTCCATCTCAGACACGTCTTTTACAAGCAGTTGTCCTTTCTGCAACTTGTTATAGAGGTCTTTGTCAATAATTTTTGATTCAAGAAGTTTTGTAGCAGGTACAGGTGCTCTCAGGCCATCAAAGGCAAGCTCATTCTTTTTCCCTTTTTCCTCTGCAACAGTTAGAACAATTTTGATGATCTTTTCAACTGTAATTTTTCCTGTTTTGTACTGGCGGATAAGATCTTTTTTCTGGTCTTCAGTGAAGTACTCAGAGTTTATAATCTCCCAGATGGTCACAGTCTTTCCTTTAAAACGGCCAAATGGCACAGATACCGTTGTCTTGTCAAACACATCTCTTGTTTCCTCATCTGTGAATATCCTGGCATTTAGAGCAGCCTCCTCAGAAATGGGCAAAAGAAGGAGTCCTGTTTCTGGATCAGTGACACACCTTTCTATTAGTTGTTGGTACATCATATTTTCTTGGGTGTTTGGGTCATAGAATCCCTTGACATCATCTGTTGGATTTTGTAGGATTTTACTGGTGGCCACATCAAACTGACCTTGCTTATAGGCTATTTCATTGGGCACACGATGACTATTGACTGGATCAATAATGCCACCTGTTGCTATCTGAGCCTCAAGCAACCTGATGGCATGATCCTCCCCAATGAGACCCTTCTTCATAGCTTCAAAGAGGGAGATCTTTGCCTCTGTGTATGGATCCTTGTAGCCAGTGACAGCTCTCTCTGCAGACAGCATCTTGTTGTGAAGTTCAGGTCCAATTAGACCCTCTTTAACTGCCTCATTGACAGAGAGTTTCTTGTTTTTAACGGGGTCTATTATGTATCCAGAAGCAGCCTGTGCCTCCAGCAGCACTAGCCCTGTCCCAGGAGCAATCTTCTTCTCCTTGACGGCTTGATAGATGGGCATTTTTTGATTTGGATGAACAAGCAGGCCACCAATGCAGTTCTTGCCCTCAAGAACTGTTTTAAGTTTGTCTGTCTGGCTGAGTTCTTCGATTGTGGTGTCACCACTCTGGAGCTTATCATAATCCATTTTGCTTAAAAGTCCTATTTCAAAAAGTCTACTTGCAGGCACCTTCTCACGAATGCCATCGAATGATAATGGAGAGAAACCATGTGTGCTGTCAACTTCATCAGAAATACTTTGACCATTGAGGACTTTTTTGTATTCTGTCTGGATGTGAATCTCCTGGGTGAATTTTTGAGCAACTTCAAGCTGTTGAAGTTTCTCACGCAGTTTCTGGTTTTCCTCAGCAAGAATCCTTTCTTGTTCAAGCCTCTTCCTCTCAAGTTCGTGCATTTCTTTCTGCTTGTTAAGCATCTCTTGTTCAGCCTCTTTCTGTTTTATCAGAGCAGCATCCATAGTGGCCTTCAGTTTAACCTTTTCATCCTCCATTTGTTTTCTTTGACGTTCCTGCTCATCTTTAAGGGTTTTTGACTTTTTGACCTCTTCTTCAAATTGGTTCTCCAACCTCTTCTTTTCATCCTCAATTTGTTTTTCCTTCTTCAACAGCATCTCCTTTTCTGACATAAATGTCTGCTGGAGAATTGTTTTCTCCTGTTTAATTTGTTCTTGCTGAGCATTCACCATCTATAAAACAAGAAACGATGAACAAAGTTAAAACAATGCTAAAAACATTCAAACAAATAATTTTCAATG
Source organism: Sinocyclocheilus rhinocerous (assembly GCF_001515625.1). NCBI lineage: Eukaryota > Metazoa > Chordata > Actinopteri > Cypriniformes > Cyprinidae > Sinocyclocheilus > Sinocyclocheilus rhinocerous. Next base: position 312,986 of record NW_015661078.1, on the reverse strand, counting down.
ATGTAAATATCCATTTTAAGATTAATGAGAAATCATTAGAGAATATAATTAAAGATTGGAACATTTGTAACAGAAAAAAAATAACTGAATTAAAGCAATGTTAGTTTTCGGAGAGAGGGTTAACAATGACATAAGCAGCAATCTATGCCATCTTTTACACAATACCTGTTTGGACTTTTTCTGTAACTCTTCAGCTTCTTTTTTCAATTTTGCCTTCTCTTTCTCAAGATCAGCAATGGCTTCGCGCAAGTCATCTGCTTCTTTGTTACTGCTCAATCTTTGTATTTCCAATTTTTCAACAACTGTCATTTTCTCTTTGGTGGCAAGCTCGGTCTCATGAAGTCGGGCACTAATCACATCTGCCTGCTTCTTGAATTTCTTGGCTTCCTCCTCAGCTCTAGACTGGGCATCACTGAGCTGGGACACCTGAAGTCTAAGTTTCTCTGCCTCAGCTGTTATCTCCAACTGTCTTCTGCGCTCAGCCTCCAACGATTTCTGGAAGCCCTCAGTTTCCTCCTCAAGCCGTTGCTGCATCAGTTGTTTGTCTTCAAGCAGCTTTTGAGCTTGCTCTTGAGCAAGGTCTTTCTGTCTCTGTAGCATTTCTGCCTCTGCTCTAAGTTTAGAGGCCTCTTGAATGGCTTGAATCTTTTCTTTAAGCATCTTTTCAGCAAGTGCTCTTTGCTCGGCAAGGTCAGTCTCTGCAATATGTCTCATGCGAGCAGCCTCCTGGGTCTCAATGCTGAGCCTGGCAGCGTCCTCTGCAAGTTTTTTCATGTTCTCAGCCTCCTCAGCCAAGAATTTTTGAGTATTATCTTTGTCCCTCTGGATGAGACGTTGGTTCTCCTCTTCAATTCTGAGCTTGAGTTTGATGAGTTCCTCCATTTGAATCTTGACTTTGAACAGTTCCTCCTCTACCTGGGCTTTCTGTTTAACAGCATCACTGACCTCGTCCTTTAGGCGATGAAGCTCATCATCCAGGAGAGTCTTCTGTTTGTCTGTCTCATCCAGCCGCAGTTTCACTTTAGCAAGCTCTTGCTCAACCTGAGATTTCTGCTTAAGTGTCTGCTCTGCAAGTGTCTTGTGCCTAGCCATCTCTTCATCAGCTAGCTGTTTTTGTTTCAGCGCTGCTGCTTCTGCCTGGGCTCGCTTTTCTGCTTCTAGCTCTGCCTCTTTTCTGAGCCTCTCAGCAGCTTCTTGGGCTTTGGCCTGATTGGCTGCCTCAACCTCAGCAGCCTGCCGCTGACGCTCTGCATCTTCTGCTTGTTGGCGGAGGACGGCAGCCTCTTTCTCAGCCTTTTCTTTGGCCTTTTCTGCTTCTTGGGCAAGCTTTTTGGCTTTCTCAAACTCCTCCTTGAGCCTTTTCTGTACCAGGCTGTCCTCTTTCTGCTGAACAAGAACACTTTGGACTTGATGTTCAGCTGTAATTGCTTTCTCAGCAGCTTCTCTGGCAGCAAGTATTTGCCTCTCAGCTTCTTTATCAGCATCTTCTTTTTGCTTTCTGGCCTCATCAGCTTTCTTTTTGAGACGCTCTACTTCTTCTTGGGCAACCTGGCGCTGTCGAGCTGCTTCCTGCTCTGCGGCAGTAATCTTTTTCAGTTTTTCTTCAGCCTCCCTTCTTCTGTTTTCTTCGTGAAGGGCAAGCTTGCGTAGCTTCTCGGCTTCCTCCTCAGCTCGCTGTTTGCTTTGTTGTGTTTCCTCTGCAATATTCTTCAGCTTATTCAGTTCAAGCTCCAAATCAAGCTTGCCAGATGAAGCCTTCTCAAAGTTAACTTTCAAGATACGAATCTCCTCTTCAACTATCCTTTTCTGTTTAAGAGTGTCATCCACAATTGATTTCTGTCTATCTAATTCCACTTCAGAGGACTTCTTGAGCTGTTTGATCTTCTGATCAATGTCTTGCTTGTGCTGGCTTGCCTGATCTTCAAGAGCCTTTCTCTGGTAAACCTCATCCTCAGCTTGCCTTCTCAGGCGTTCATTTTCAGCCTCTTTTTCTTTTAGAGCTATCTCTGCTTCAGTTTTCAAGCGAGTGGCCTCATTAATGGCAGCAAGTTTCTCTTTGAGAATTCTCTCAGCTTCTGCTCTCTGTCTCGCAGCTTCTTCCTCAGCCACCTGTCTCTGTCTCTTTGCCTCTTCAGCAATGGCACGAAGCTTGGCTGCTTCATCTGCAAGATCCCTCAGTTTAGCAGCTTCAGCTTCCAAGAGTTGTTTACTCTTTTCGGTGGTGGACATGCTGTCCTTTTCAGCTTTAGACTTCAGCAGCAAAAGTATGTCCATTTCACTTCTAACTTTGGAAAGCTCATCTTCAAGCTGCTTCCGCTGCTGCTCTGCAGCACTAATCTCATTCTTAAGACGGTACAGTTCATCGTCGAGCAGTGATCTCTGTTGCTCGGCATGATCAAAATCAGCCCTCAAGCGGATCAGCTCCTGCTCTGCGGAAAGCTTCTGTTGTGCTGTGCTCTCTGCCAGCTTCCTCTGCCGCTCCAGCTCTTGCTCGGCCATGTCTTTCTGTTTCAGGGCAGAGTCTTCAGCTTTGGCCCGTTTTTTGGCCTCACGCTCAGCCTCGTCTTTCTGTTTTTCAGCCTCTTCCTGTGCAAGAGTCTTTTTGTGGGCTTCTTCCTCTGCCTGGAGCCTTAGACGAAGGGCTTCATTGGCTTTTTGCCTCCACTTTTCAAGCTCTTTCTCAGCCTCCTCCCTTGCTTTGTCTGCCTCTTCCTGTTGCTTCTTGAGGCGTTCTGCCTCCTCTTGCAGTTGAACGACAGTCCCATGCTTCTCTCGGAGTGACTCCTCAAGTTTGGATGTCTTTTCGACGTAGGACATGCGCTTGCTCTGCAACTCAGCAGCGGCACTTTTCTGAGCTGCATCTTGAGCGAGCTTGATTTGTCTGGCTTTCTCAGTCTCAGCCTGCTTCATGTGTCTTTCTGCCTCCTCTGCCTGCATCTTGTGCATCGCAAGCTCATCCAGGGCTTTCTGCTTCTGCCTGGCAGCCTCTTTCTCTGCTTCAGATTTCAGCTTTAACTCTTCCTCCGCCATCCGCTTCTTCTGGGTCTCCTCGTTAACCTGCTTGCGAAGTTTCTCAGCCTCTTCATGAGCAGCTTTGCGAAGTCTCTCTGCCTCTGCAGCCTTGTCTCTAAGCTGTCTCAGCTCGTCCTCTGCAGTGGACTTTTGCTTCAGTGTAGTTTCTAGTTGAAGTCTTATGATGCGGATCTCTTCCTCTATCTTGACCCGGCTGTGTAAAGCCTCCTCCACTTGTTGGCTCTTTGATTTCATCTGTTGTTCGGAGAGGTTTTTGAGCTCGTGCAGCTCCAGCTGGATGTTCTGTTTTTGCCTTTCAGCATCCACAGCAACAATCTCTCGTTTGCTAACCTCCTCTTGCATCATGAGCTTGAGCTCCTGTGCCTCTTTCTCTGCTTTGGCAATGGCCTTGGCATGAGCTTCAGCTAGCTGCTTCTGTTTCTCTAACTCTGCCTGCATCTCAGCCATTTTTTTCCTCTCTTCTGCTTTTAGTTTCTCAGCAGCTTTCTGTATTAGTGGAGGTAAATGGTAAAGAAAATTATGATTAAGATCAAGCATGACGGGGTGTTAAAGGAGTAGTTTACCCAAAAATGAAAAGTCTGTCATTATTTACTCACTCTGTCATTCCAAACCTGTATTGACTGTCTACAATATTATATGTTTTACTTTTTTCCGTAGAACACAAAAGGTGATATATATCGGCCACTCTTTCAACATAATAAAAGCAAATGATAACAAGAGATGTCAAACTCTTGATGTCCCTCTGAGATGGGACAGTCCATATAATTTGTGCATTATATTCCAAGACTTCTGAAGCCAGAAGGAACAGAGGGAAATCAACAAGTTGCTATTCACTGAAAATTTGTTCACTATTGTATTTTTTCAGTGAATAGTGACAAAAATGTTTACGCTATTGTATATATTCAGAAATCTAGGAAGACAGCACAAGTTGACGACTGTTATCGTGTTTCGTCACTTTTGAAGCTTGTAAGCTTCAGATCCCATTTATTATTAAATGTTTCTCTTTTGTGTTCCATGGAAGCAAGAAAGACATTTGGGGTTTGGAATAATATGAGGATGAGCAAATGATGACAGAAGTTTACATTTTTAAGTGAACTAATTCTTTAAGTGTTAAGGTTATTATTTAGCTCAAAGAAAGACAGGTTTAGATGCAATCATGACAAACAGGGTTAAGGTAAATTAATAGTCAAATATCATATGCAATCATTTGGATTATGGTAAGATGATATAATTAATGTATGGAGACACAAGACACTGCTTTAAAACACTACATTCTCACAACATGCGAGGGAGAAGCTCCCATATGGTGGCACTATGAAAACCATTTACTGCATTCCAGTTAAACAAAGTGATTAAAAAAGTCTACAGAACAGAATATAATGTAATCAATATGATTTTGCTATAACCTAGATGACTGGATGAAAACTGAGCATAAAGTTAATACAAACTTTAAGTGTGTTTAAAAAAAATCCTGCCCAGCTAAAGATTTATCATTGTTAATAATGAGAACTTGATTTGGTGGCCTGAAAAAAGGATGAGAAGAACAGAACAACTACAAACCAATAGTGCAAGCAAGAACTCCAGTTAGCAATGGAAAGTAAGCTATAAGTGTTAAAAGCAATGATTCAGGCAGACAAGCAGGTCCAGATCCACAGAAAAAGAGGAAACGTTAGTATGAAAAGAACATTTTAAATGACCTTGAAGTATAAAAAATAAGGGCAGTAGGAATCTGATTCGCAAATATGATTATTTACACCTATACAATATATTATTATATTTGAAATTTAGATGATACTATAAAGTTTTCAGTTTTCATTAAAACTACTACTACCTCATTCTATTTCAGTTATGTATTTTTAGTTATGCAGTGTGGAGACCATTTAATTCAATTAAAGTAAATGAATTACACAATCTACAATCATGAGCTAAGAGAATCAGAAAACTACAATGAACAAAAGTACAATAACATTTAACTAGAAAGGGTAACTCATATAAGCTGGATGGGAGGAAATGCAGAATATTAATGAAGACGGATACTGGAATATGGATATAGAATAACTAGAGCGTAATGAAAAGTTTTACCTCTTTAGAGCCCAAAAAAGATCAAGCAATCATCAAGACAAAGCACTGGCAAGCAGTTAAGAGAAGCAAAGAAATCAAAGGTTAGGGTTTGAAAGACATACAGTAGTGAGAAAAGAGAAAAGTATATAGGAAAAGTGGGCCTCATATGAATTGCTTTCCCTAGTGTGCATCAGACACCGTCTGATATCAGTGGTGTAATCTAACGAAGTAATAATACTTTAAAAAATATTTTTAGGAGAAAATGTGACCCTGGAGCACAAAAGCAGTCTTAAGTTGCTGGGGTATATTTGTAGCAATAGCCAAAAATACATTGTATGGGTCAAAATTATTGATTTTTCTTTTATGCCAAAAATCATTAGGATATTAAGTAAAGATCATGTTCCATGAAGATATTTAGTAAATTTCCTACTGTAAATATATTCAAACCTAATTTGATTAGTAATATGCATTGCTAAGAACTTCATCTGGACATCTTTAAAGGCGATTTTCTCAATATTTTGATTTTTTTGCACCCTCAGATTCCAGATTTTCAAATTCGAGTTGTATCTCGGCCAAATATTGTCCTATCCTAACAAACCATACATCAATGGAAAGCTTATTTATTCAGCTTATAATGGTTGAATGGTTGAACCCTGGTTTTGTGGTCCAGGGTCACATATGTACTTTACTTGAGTTTTAATATTTCTGTCAACTTTCACCTCTACTCCACTATATTTCCGAATTAAATATCTATACTTTTACTCCGATACATTTCCCCGAGGCATATTCGTTACTTACTACAAAATAAAGTCGGAAGAACACAGACTGAAAGAAAGCAGGTTTGACGAATCAGTGGTCTGGCACTTGCAAGTTTTAAGTGTCGCTTTCAAGCACTTTATCCACCACTGACAAATATAACATTTACTGTTCTGTTAAAATGTCAAAATACTTAATCAGCAGCTTGTATGTTTTCAAATAAATTCAATCAAATAAAATGTATCTAAAAATTAATCATTATAAGCTATTCTATTTTTATTTTATCGTATTTATTTATTTATTGACAACAATAAATGTGTAAAAACAAACAAACAAAAAAAAACTAATGAAATTGCCCTTAAAAGACAATTTAATTATTAATGCTTAATATTTTAAGCAAGACAGGGCAAATTTATTCTACCTGTCATGCATTTCTGAAATACTTGCAGTAACATACTACTGAAAATAGCTATATTTGTGTCCAAAGTGACACAGAATAAATGTCGAGTCACCCATACATTAAGCATATCTAGATGTTTTTTCTTTTTCTGATGAGTGGTTGGTTGGGTTGGTTAATGTTAGGTGTTGGGTTAGTCTGGTATGAATAGGGTCCCCTGATGTCACGCACCTCCTCACCCTCGATGCGCCACTGCGTGTCTGTGATGAACTTGATGTACTGACTGGTCAGCGTCATCAGCTCACTATAGCGAGTTCTCAGAGTGACATACTATGATGAAAAAGACAAAGCATTTTGAAAAATTATCATTCAAATCCTATCAGTTAGTAGGATGTATTAGTTTACAAGATAACATAAGTGTACATTTAAAATGATAAACCCCGTAGTAACCTACGCAAACATGAGTAATCAAATAATGCACATGTATAAATGTGAATGATCTGTGAGCGTTTTATAACCTCTTGAATGACGTTATCAGAGGCAGACTCCATCTTGGTTTTCTTCAAAGGAGAAGTCAGAGGTTCGACCTGAGCTTTGTAGGCAACCAACTGAAGTTCATAGTCCTGGAAAAATAAAGATTGTAGCACTCCAACCACAAATTGTAGGTACATACAGTAAATAAATAAATGTATATACCGGTACTCTCTCTTATAGAACTCTCTCTCTCTTACCTTAATGGTATCGATGTAAGCTTTAGCATATTTCTGGCATTCATCAACTTTCTCTTTGTTTTTCTCAATCTCTTCAAGCAGTTTCTGTGAAGGTAAAAGTCAGCATATTATACTTATACCTTTGCAATGGGTTAACAAAATTATTCTCATTACAATGTATGTCAGAGAACTAATGCACATAAATTAATATTCCAGAAGCGAAAAAAAGCTTCTGGAATATTTCTCACAAGATCTTTATTGAGCTTGTTTCACATTACACACTGCTCAAACTTTTTTTTTCAATAACAGGTTGTCTATCTGTAAAAATGTCAAGATGTAAAGTCTCTGACACTTACTACTGTACAATAACACTGTTCATCACTGCAATTAATAACTCGATGTCACCGGTCATTGTTATTTATATTTTTACTAGGATATTGGAATCTACACTCTAAAAAATGCTGGGTTAAAAAGGGACAAACCCAGCATTGGGTTGTTTTGACCCAGCGGTTCAAAACAACCCAATAACTGGGTTTGTCCCTTTTTAACCCAGCGCTGGGTTATATTTAACCCAGCATTTTTTAGAGTGTAAGTGAGCTAAATGATAAATGGTGGTAAAGTGAGGCAGTTCATGAGTGGGTTTTGGTTGTTACCAATCAAAAAGGCTCCACAAAGACTTTTTAGTGATAACCAACTTTCAAACTTCAAACAAGCATGAGGTATTGTTCAACCCGTTACCAAAGGATTAACCCAGGGTAAGCTCTGTGTGAGAAAGCTTGTGTTATTCAGTACCTTCTCCTGTGCCAGTTGTTCTTTGAGCATCTTGCTGTCGATTATAGGCACGGCCTGGATCGTCTCCTGCCGCTGTTTGGCGTCTGCGATCCAGCGGATGAGCCAGTCGTAGCTCTCCCTGTAGTAGCCCAGCTGCCGGCCCAGCTGCTCCAGCTCGCGCTGCCGCAGGTCGATCTGAGCGAAGACGGTGCGCCAGCGATCCTGTAGGCTGCCCAGGAGTTGCCGGTAGTGATCCAGCTCGGCGTCCCTATTAAGTGGACAGTTCCTGAGGAGTTACCATGTAAGTACACTGGTATTACAGAGGTGCACCAACTTGAGATCCAACTCTTCCTACTTTACATATCCCTAAACCTACCCATCTCCACCCCCTGTATCAAATGGTTCCAAATACTCTTATACATATTGCTGTTACAAAATGTAGTTATATAATTCCTGTTACACAAGTACTTAGTGAAGTGAAAAAAAGTGTTGTTACTAATGTCCTGTTACATTCTACCTAGATTTATCTCTTGCCTTGCCTTCGATATACCCGTTTGCCATTGTCTGACCCATGCCTGTTAAAACCACGTCTCTTAATAAAAGCTTGCACATGGATCCTCACGCCTCACGTCTCGTCGGGTCCCGTTACATAAAGATGTAGTGTGTTTTTTCCCCTTCTTGTTAATTAATATGCGAATGCAAGTGTAAATAATAATTTGTAAGTTGATTTCCACAACACTGTGGCTTTCAAAGCATAGTCTGTTTGTTTGAGAATCAGTCGACAACCAATGACATCAGTCAATTACGAATAAAGGGGCAGGACAGTCGGTTTGCCCGGCCAATGGCAGACTGGGAAACCTGTTTGAACACAGTCATTTCTACCATCTATCATGTCTACCAAGCTTGGTTTGAACAGGCTTAAAATGCTGAAGACATCTTTTTTACACTAATTTATGGTTCTCAACAAGAGCGCCACAGCCATCTTCCATCTTTCTTAATTTAAAATAAGACAAAACGAGCATAAAAATCTGCTAAAACAAAATTATGATTTTTTTTATTTTCAGTTCACCCCCTCAACAACTGTAAAACTGGGATATACAAGGAAGCCTTATTTTAAAAGTGTGATTTCTAAAGCTGGAAAAGTCATGTAAATTAATAAAATCCTAAAACTCCATGGACGTTTTTATAAAGAATAGACATTTTTGCAGTTATACCAAGCTCTAAAATATTTTATTGTGCATAAATTGCGAGCACAAACATAAAAAAAAAAAAACTATAATTATTCCTTATCCAGTAAACCACAAACAACTGGAAACATCATTAATTGGTTAAAAAGATCAGGATCCAGCTCATAAAACTTCAGGAATCCTACAACAGAATTTACAGAACCTAGGAATGTCGGTCCTTTGAATATTGTTGTGGTTGAGAAGCACTGACCTATATTGTTGTACATATTAAATAAATGGTACAGATACCAGTAAGTGAACATTAAATATTACCTTGAGCTCAGAGCAGTAGTTCTCCACCTCCTGGACGTTTGTAGGAACCGTGTGAACCTCACGCAGACGATTCTCATATTTCTTCACCACATCTTCTGCTCCTTGTGTATTCCGGATCACGATATCTATTGTCTTAAGTCTACAGAGAAAAGAATTGCCTTGATCTGATCTCATGCTTAATTGAAGATTATTAGTACATAATAATACAGAGTCAAAGCATGAATGACGAGCAGCAGTGGATGTGCCGTGCAAAGACAAATACTGCTGCTTACTTCTCCAGGTAGACTGAGGACAGGTTGTAGGTTTGGTCCATCTTCTGCAGCGTGATGTCCAGCTCTGAGCGCAGGACTGGAGTGCTGGACTGCTCCGGCGAGGACAGGACCTCCTCAGCTTTCTGAGACACTCGGTCCAGGTTCTTCTTAATTCCTTCCAGCTCTATTTGCACTTTCTGTTTGAGCCAGAAACAAAAACACAATGATTCATTTGGTTAAATATGACAAAGACCATGGTCCAAGTCATAGTTCACATCATAATCAAAAGAAAAAATAAGAAATTATTTTCAGGGTACAGTTAATTAAAAAACTGAAACTCAAAACCATTAAAAAAACATGTTTGTTGCTTGAAATAAAATAAATGTTACCTGAAATAAAATGAAATATAACAAAATTATTTCACTTTTCATTTTTTTGTTTAACTTGATGTACTAAAATAACTAAAACTGAAATAAAATTGTCTAATATCTATACACACACACACACACACACACACACATTATATATATATATAATATATATGGAAAATTGAAAAATAACTGATTCAAAATATTAATAACAACTATAATTGTATCTCAAATATGCTATATATTGGAGATTTTTTTTTACATTGTGACATTATTTTCAGGACAATTAAGCACAAATTTTAATACCATAATGGGTTAAAATCTCATTACTCTGATTCATTTATATCTCATATTGTTTTAGTATTTGCTGTTCTGTCTTTAATTTATTTTGTATTACAGTAATAAGCATTTAATGAGAATCACAAAGAGAAACACAAAATAAGCTAACAATTGTCTTTTGGATCCATTACAATAATAAGAACATTTAGTAAAACATGCTTAAAAAATAATGTCAGAAAGCAAAAAATATTTTTATGATTTTGGGGATGTGTTCTTAAAATTCACCCATTTCAAAAATGTGATTTAAATATGTATACACATTCTACAGTTGAAAAAGAGTTTTAACTGGATAAAATAAAAAAGAAAGAGTTTTGTGTCGTACTTTCTGATCTCCAGTTTTCTGAATGCAGTCTCTGAGCGGATCTTTATCCACAGGTTGCCGGATACGGGCCACTGTACGAGACTCACAGTCTTCAATCTGCACGCGCAGGTTTTTGACTTGGGTGATATATGACTTGCATATGGATTCATCCTGCTCGCCTGTGAAGAGAAAAGATTTCTCATTATGGCTTTCAAACAACACTAAAGGCAGACGACAGTTTATCTCTCCCTTTATCGGTGCACTGCAGCCAACATTCATGACACTTAGTCACGTCACACACATTCCATCTGTGTTAGTGGCTCACATTTCATCCCAAAATCAGAAGACAAAAAAATACTGTGCATGAAGAAAATGAGGCCTATTTTGAGGACTGTAAAATATAACAGTAAAATATGTTTCATTGCATTATTTTTTTTGTATTAAAATAAAAGAAAGAACAACAAGCACTACCATGATGCAAAATAGATAGATAGATAGATGGATAGATGGATAGATAGATAGATTGATAGATAGAACGATAGATAGATAGATAGATAGATAGATAGATATGTACTAAAATAACTAAGACTACAACTTTAATAAAATAACTAAAAACTATATAGACATTTTTTAAAATAATGACAATAACACAACAAAACTAACTGGCATTGTTTGACCAGGCTGTGTTTTTCCTCTATACTACTCTGCTGCATTGAGCGTTTTAATACATGCACACTCTTTAGAGATGTGCCGTTAGCTAAAGCACAGGACACGAACGACGACAAAAGCTGACACAACATGTTTTTCCATTATAAAGCAGCTCGTCCATGATAACCAATCTCTGCTCATCAGGCCAGCAGGAGCACAAGACTCACCCTGCGCTCTGACAGCTGCTCCTGAAACGTGAATTCAACAGTTACCCAACGTAAACTAACCCTCGTGTTTCAGCGTTTCATGGCATCAGTGGGCTCTGTCAGGGGTTCGTGTCTGTACCTTTCTCCAGGGTGCGGATCAGGCTGTCGTAATGCTGTACGGTCTCCTTATAGTCCCTCTCGATCTGCATGTTGTCACTGGAATCTAAAAGAGAAAGCGTATTTATTCAACTTTCAGATGATGTATACATCTCAATTTCCCGAAATTTACCCTTATGACTGGTTTTGTGTTTTCAAATTTTCCTTGTTTACCATCTGTTTCCTAAATACAACTCGGTCGGTCTGCAACATTACAATCAAGTTACTGAATTAGTTACAGGGTGGCGTTTACTGTAGAACATGTTTCCTTCCTTTTACATATGAGAGAGTGAAATAACCAGTCAGTACATTTACTCCTATAACCACTGATCATCATACATTATTTGTCAACTTATTGGCTAAATCCTAAGTTAATGACTAAAACACAGAGGTTTGTATTTATGTAATGAATGAAGTGTAGAACGGACCATAGTGATGTTCCAGGAGCGGATGAGATGGATGTCTTTCATCAGGTATTGCCAGGACAGCAGACTCCTGAGGTCAGCGTGAAGCTTCTGCCACAGAGCCAGAGTCTGCTGTTGACCGGCCTCCAGACTGACAGAAACATCAACATAACACAACGCTCAACACCTTGCAGTCAATGTGTTTCAGCACAACCACAGGAATCTGTGATTCTTTACAGACCTACAGTAGCTGACCCGCAAACCTAGACAGCATTTGTACTCATTAAAATGTTAACATTCAACTATACTGAAAACAGTTGTTCGTGTTAGTTAGTCATTAATGAAACTACTGCCAATGGAGAGCATTTCCATTCAGTTCCATCTTAGTAAAGATGCTTTCTGTGTAGGCAGCCGTTAACTAAAACTAAAATCACAAGAAAACAATTTCATTACTTGAAATAAAATAAACGTTAACTAAAAAAAAACTTGTGATAAAATGTATTTTATTTCAGCTAGCTGTCAAGACAACATGTCTCTTTTTTATTTAGTTTATCTTAATCAAAATATTATTATCAAAATAACTACAACTTAATAAAAAATATAGACATTAAAAAAAAATAAAAATGACAAAAACACAACAAAATGACTAAAACTACATTTAAAATTAAAACAGAAAACAGAAAAAAAAAACAATTAAAAAGTTATAGTATCTTATAGTAGTATTTTATTTCAGCTAGTTGCCAAGGCAACATTTCTCATTTTTATTTTAATTTGTCGGGCAACATTTCTCATATTGGTTTTTAGTTAAAATGCTAAAATAACCAAAACTAAATTAACTTAAACTAATAAATAAAAATTAATAAATACTATATATGCACACTTAAAAAACACTAATAAAAAAAAAATAGATAGATAGACAGACAGACAGACAGACAGACAGACAGACAGACAGACAGACAGACAGACAGACAGACAGACAGACAGACAGACAGACAGACAGACAGACAGACAGACAGACAGACAGACAGACAGACAGACAGACAGACAGACAGACAGACAGACAGACAGACAGACAGATAGATAGATAGATGATAGACAGACAGACAGACAGACAGACAGATAGATAGATAGATAGATAGATAGATGATAGACAGACTGACAGACAGACAGACAGATAGATAGATAGATAGATAGATAGATAGACAGACAGACAGACAGACAGACAGAAAGACAGACAGACAGACAGACAGATAATACAAAATAAGCCAAACTAAATAATACTATATACGCATAATAAAGAAAAACTCTAATAAAAATGACAAAAACACAAAGGAAAATTACTAAAACTTGATTACCTAAAACTTTATTAAAAATTGGAAAACATAAAATCAAAATCTAATTCAGAACATTGTCGAATCCTGTAATAGTAAATCAATAACAGTGGTAGGCAGTAAACACCAATGTTTGTTTGAAGTACTGCTGTGACAGTGTAGTGTGTGTAATGCACCTGGACACGCTCTCCACAGCCTCCTTGTTGACGGGTGGCAGCAGGAAGCAGATGGACGGCACGACGGCCTCGTTTCCTGAGCGGTTCAGAACCTTCCACCTGAAGGGCTGTGAGTTATTGATGAGCGCGCACTCGTCGCCCTTGTGCACGGTGATCTGTCAGGAGAAACAGGGGTTTGAGCGTGCAGCACAAGCACAGGCTGATGGTGTGTGTGAGAGGTGAGAGCGAGCAGACAGGGATGGACTCTACCTCCATCTGTTTGAAGTCACACACGGCCCGGATGGGCAGCTTGCCTCTGAAGGCGCTGGTGGGGTCACGCGGCTTCAGCTGGACTACGGACTTGGCTCTATTGTTCAGGCTGCCGATGTCAGACTTGAACTCGTTCAGCTGCTCTCTTTCCTCCTGTGGTCAAACTCACTTAGTCAGCTTAAAGATACTTATTCATTTTACTTTTTTATTTTAATAGCGTTATAAGTAACACTTTACAATAAGGTTCCATTAGTTAATGTTAGCTAATGTATTAACTAACATCAACAAACAATACATTTATTACAGTATTTTTAAATCTTTGTTAATGTTAGTTAATGAAAATACACTCATTCATTGTTAGTTCTAATGTCATTGTTAGTGCTAATGTTAACAAGCACAACTTTTGATTTTAATAATGCATTAGTAAATGTTGAAATTAACATTAGCTAAGGTTAATAAATGCTGTAGAAGTACTGTTCATTCTTAGTTCATGTTAACTAAAGTAGTTAACTAATGATCCTTATTGTAAGTGTTACCAAAATGTTTTATGCAGCACTGCATTCAAGAAACAAAGTCGAAATATCCTTCTAAGATTGAAGTGATCGAACCTGCATAGTTGTTGTTAAGTTATTAAATACGTTTATCAACAAAAGACAAGCTTTAAGGGCTCCTGCGGTTTTCCATCAAAATAAAAGTTTGATGGTTTAACGTTTGAAAACAAAGAAATTAAGACAACATAATATTACGGGTGTAATGTCAAATAAATAAATAATATTATGATGTATTTTTGTTAAATACTCATTTTTTATTTTGGTATTACAATAGTAATATTTCTTATTTTGTTTTGAGTCAGCAATTTTAAGATTTTTATTTAGTAATATAATAATAATAATAACAACAATAATACTTTTTCTTAAATACTATTTTTTTTAATTTTGATTCAGTAATTATTTTATTATTTTTTTATTGTTATTATTATGTTTTTTCTTAAATACTTGTTTTTTATTTTAATGAAATATTACAATTTTCTTATCTATTTCTTATTTTGTTCAGATTTAGTAAATTTTATATTTATATTTATTATTATTACTATGTATAACCATACTGATATATATTCGCAACATTTTGATCACACTGTACAGCCCTACAAACAAGCACAGCAAACCTGGATTATTATTATTATTATTATTTTTAAATTGCATTTTAAATCACAATCACAATTTTTATCAAAAAATTCGCAATTCGATTTATTTCCAAAAATCATGCTACAATATTGTGACATCAGTGTTGCAATATTACAGTAAATGTTTGTAGTAAGCAGTATCTACTGTACACTTGCAAAACAAACACTAGCATTACAGTTTAGTGTTTATAAGCCATCCACTGACAACGAAAAGCAAACTCACAACAGCGTCCTGCAGTAGATCCTCCAGACGAGTGGCAGTGGTGGAGCGGTCACACATGTACTTCTTCTTCATGGTCTCCTGCATCTTCTTCATCCTCTCCTCAGCATCTCTCACATCAGCAAAGAACTATGGGTAAAGCAGGTGAGGGAGGTGAATACTTCTTAAACATGACTGACCAACAAAGATGTGCACATCTGATGATGCTGTACCTGGAAGTACGCCGTGTTCTCTCTGAGATGAGTTTCAATGCAACAACACACCTGGAGGATCCAGCTCCACTGCGTCTGCAGAGCTGCGGTGAAGGCCTGAAGATCAACACAACACACACATAACACTTACAACATACACTATCATTCAAAACTGTCTTCAACACTGATAATAATCAGAAATGTGACCCTGGAGCACAAAAGCAGTGTTAAGTCGCTGGGGTATATTTGTAGCAATAGCCAAAAATACATTGTTTGGGTCAAAATGATTGATTTTTCTTTTGGGTATATTTGTAGCAACAGCCAAAAATACATCGTATGGGTCAAAATGATCGGTTTTTCTTTTATGCCAAAAATCATTAGGATATTAAGATAAGATCATGTTCCATGAAGATATTTTGTAAATTTCCTACTGTAAATATATCAAAACTTAATTTTTGATTAGTAATATGCATGGCTAAGAACTTCATTTGGACAACTTTAAAGATGATTTTCTCAATATTTAGATTTTTTTGCACCCTCAGATTCCAGATTTTCAAATAGTTGTATCTCAGCCAAATATTGTCCGATCCTAACAAACCATACATCAATGGAAAGCGTATTTATTCAACTTTCAGATGATGTATACATCTCAATTTAAAAAAATTGACCCTTATGACTGGTTTTGTGGTCCAGGGTCACAAATGTGTCTTATGCAGCAAATCAGCATATTAGAAGGATCATGTGACACTGAAGACTGGAGTAATGATGCTGAAAATTCTGCTTATAAATTACATTGCAACATATATTCACATAAAAAACAGTCATTTTAAATTCTAAATATATTTTATATTTTTCCTGCATTATTTATCAAATAAATGCAGTCTTGGTGAGCGGCTTCTTTTAAAAACATTAATAGTTGACTCCGTACCTCAACAGTCTTTTTGCCTGGATGTCCGTCTTTGATGAGTCTGTCTCCAGTGGCCTGGATGTCATTGATTTTCTTCTCTCTAAGTTCCAGTTCTCGCATGAGTCCCTGAGGATTTAATTAAACCATTAAACTATCCAAATTGTACAATATTCTCCATTTACACCTGGTCCAACTGTAATAGGCAACAAGTCTTGCAGCAGCCAATTTATTAACCAATTATAGTCAAGCTCCTAACCCTAAACAGAGAATCAGGATTATAAACCGCTCTGCACTTACTGAGTAGTTCTCTTTCTTTGCAGCCATGTTGGTGTTGCGCTCACTCCAGTCGTAGTTGATCTCCTCTTCCTCTTTGTCATTGAGCCACATCAGTTCCTTGGTGGCGGCGCTGACGAAGTTATACAGCTGGTCAAGATTTCTCAGACGAGATTTAGAGGAGTTCTAGAGAAGAAGAGAGACGTATGCTGACACTCTGCAAGGCCTAGTGATTTTTAATAGCTACCGGTTAAAACACTCACCAGCAGTTTGTTGTACTGCAGATCCAGTTTGCCCAGATATTCTCTGTATGTGCCTTTACTAGCAGGCGAGAGCTGGTT
This sequence comes from Sinocyclocheilus rhinocerous, assembly GCF_001515625.1. Classification (NCBI taxonomy): domain Eukaryota; kingdom Metazoa; phylum Chordata; class Actinopteri; order Cypriniformes; family Cyprinidae; genus Sinocyclocheilus; species Sinocyclocheilus rhinocerous. Next base: position 296,215 of record NW_015661078.1, on the reverse strand, counting down.
CTGAAGCACACAAACAGGTAGAGATGTCACAAGAGACCTTCTTAGAAGGTAAAATGAACCATTTTCTTAATTTAGTTAAGTCAAATGGACTTTTATAGTGCTTTTCACAGTATATTCATTGTTTTAAAGCAGCTTTATAGAAAATCATGATGCTAATGTTTATAATATCTTAATATCTTCATGCCTTAAGGGCTGTTCACACCAAAGACAGTAACTATAGCGATAACTATAAAGTTTTAATAATCTTCTGATTAATTGAGAATGGGGAAGTCCACACCACAGTTATAATGATAATGACACAGAAGAACAATAACACTGAAATCAGTTTCAGAACAGTTTTTTCAGCTGATGAACAATAAAAACATTGACAGCCAACCAGAATCCATCCTGCTTTAAAGAGCTCAAGCATATAAAGTGGCACAATGTAGTAATTATTATATTTGTCTATGTAGTTATCATTCTTAATGTAAATGGGCCTATATAGTTGCATTTGGCAGATTAAATCTGGCCGACAATATAGTTTGCATTTCACGCCAATATAAACAATCAAATTTGCTATAGTGGGTAAATAAAAAATATGGTTGAGAGAAAGGAGTCAAATTCTGGCAAATTTAACCCATATGATTAATTGTTTATTTAAAGATTATTTCGCATATTCATGGTGAGAAACAAGTGAAAAAAAAATAAACAGCTTTTAACTTTATAAAACAACAATAAAAAGGCAAATAAATAAAAGGGTTAATCAATGATAAACGATACAAATTTTGTAACACTTTACTTAAAGCCTTTATGTTTAATGCATTATAAAGGGTTATTAAAGGCAATAATGCATTATAATTATTCATAATGTTCGTTGTAATACATTATACATTGTTGTTAATAATTATAACCAAATTAAAAAAAGGCATAAATAAAAAAAATAAAATAAAAGGCATAGTGTAACAATGAATTGACAAGTGTTATAATGTATTAACTGAGGTTACAATTGTTCATGAGATCGTACAATGCATTATAAGGTGCATTACAATGCATAATTAATGTATTATAACTACTTTTATAATGCATTATACATAAAGGCTTTAAGTAAAGTGTTACCAATTTTTTTTATCTTTGATTAAAAATATAAATCTGGTTTCACTTCAAAAAAATAAAATAAAAAAAATCTTTCCATAAGTGTCAACTGAAAAGTAAAGTTCAAGACATCACAGTCCATCATAATATGCTTCAGCGATAATGGCATACGTGGCATATTTAATATGTAAACACTCTTTTAGTAAAAGTAGTTTCAATTAAAAAAAATTAACTAAATAAACAAACAAAAGTACCTCATCTGTTCGTGCGCGCTCGATCTTCGCCCTGAAGTCCTCGATGGTTTGGTGAAGTCCTCTGTGGCTGCCCAGCTGAGACTCCACAGAGGGAAGATCGATGCCCCACTCGGCCGTATCGATCCGCCGCTGGTTCTCCTCCACCCAGGATAACAGGTCCTGCGCGTAACGGAGCGTGACCTCATCGAGCTCGGGCCGCACGCGCTGCATGGGCTTCTGGGTAACGCGTGTGATGGTGTGAGAGGCCGTGCTGACGCTGGGCTTGAGTCTCAGATTGTAGTCGCTGCGCAAGTTCACCAAGCGCTCGTGTAAACGGTAGACCCTGAGAAAAGAAAACCGCTGTCATTCGGGTTGCTTACATTATTTGCTATAGAATGACATAGTTGTTTCATCCAATAGAATTCCTTGTAGGTCCAAAGGGGAAAGAAATATCCCTTTTTAATATACTGAAGGCTACTGGAAGAAGGTGTTCCACTATATGGACTCACCTGCGATACATCTGCTCTGCCTGCAGGTGGCGCCCATCTTTGAGCAGCTGAACGTCGTTGAAGAGGAGCCGGATCATGCCGTCGGCTTTGTCCAGATCCATCTCCACCTCAACCGTGTGCTGCGCTGGTTTCCCGGCACTCAGGAGACGAATGTCCTACAACCAAAGCAAGAGTCACTACAATGCAAAATTTGCTTCACAGTTTGACCGACTAGTAGTGTGTTTTGAGTAAGTATGATCTCACCGTCTGCAGCAGAGACTCAGTCTGGTTGAGCTGTTCCTCACACATGCCTGATTCCATCTGCACTTTACTGACGATCTGCTGGAGACGCTCTAACCTGCAAATGATCAGAGTTCGCAGACAATTAAATTACTTTTTTTTCTAAACTGGCAGTTCGTGGTCAGAATGAGCTGCAATGAGGGCCAGACATTGTGCCGATTAATCAAAGGTCTGATGTACGCGAGACTATTACACAAACGACTGGAATATTTTTCAATAAAATTAAGGGACAGGATTTTTAATACAATAAAACAAACATATATGTTAGTATATGTGTTGGTTATTGCTACAAATATACCCCAGCGACTTAAGACTGCTTTTGTGCTCCAGGGTCACATATGTTGAAAACTATGTTCATTTTGAAACAAATATTATGTGAAATTACTTCAAATAACTAAAATCAGTTACACTTTATTTTAAGGTGTCCTTGTTATAGTGTAATTATACATTTAAGTACTGAGTAATATTAATATTAACTACATGTACTTACTATATGGTTAGGGTTAGGATTCGGTTTGGCTTAGGGTTACTTGCATGTAATTATGCATAATTGTTATTATAATAGAAAGTACATGTAACATGTGTAACAAGGACACCTTAAAATATAGTGTTACCCTAAAATCCCATGGACATTAGTTGGTTAAAAGTAATCAACAAAACAAGCCACAAAAAAGCATGTATCAAGAAACTCACTGTTTTTCACAACGAAGCAAATACTCTAAACGATACGGGTCTGTCAAAAAGGCCATTTTTACAGTCCAACAGCATGCAAGACTCTCCCCAAAATGCATAAAAAAGCATGTTTTTCTAGTTATAATCCTGTCATGGGACTCGGACAGACCAAACTACAGCCAGGATAAAGCTGTTGTGGCGCTTGGTCAGTCATTCCACAGTCCATAAAGAAACTGTGTGCTGCATATTACTCTCGTCCAGCAAGAAGCAGCATTGTCTTGTGACAGGGGACGTGTCCTGTTTTGGATGAAACTCCCTCTCCTTCAAGATGATGGATATCGATAACTATTTAATTTAGTGCAGAATATAATCGCAACATTCTCTTTCGGTCTCATTGACAGTAAACTTGCTACAGTACACTGCTTCACAGAAACTGAATGGAAACACATTTATTTGGATGTCACTATATGATGAATACAGATTCATCAGTCTCTATATAACTAGGAGGTTAAAGAGTTTTTTAAAGTTTGGAGTTGTCATTAAAGGTGTAATGTCACTAAGCCAAACCAAAATTGTTTAATGTTTTACAATTAAAACAGAAACACAAACTATTTTTCTCCATTCTCCTTGCAAAACTGAAGTATTTCACAAAAAAAATCAAGGTTTCTTGTATCAAAATGGCTGTAATTTAGTTCTCCTTTTTACTTCTATATGTAAATGATCTCTGTTATGATTGGCTAGACGCTTCATGTGAAACTGTAGTTCGCACTATCGTTCATTAGAGTACTGCTGAACACTGAACAGGTATTAATATGTAAACATAGTTAACTTAGACAGTTTTAAATGCTTAAACAATAAATCTAGTGATGCAAATACAGGCATAAAGTGCCATCACTTGCTCAAAGTTAATGTGATGAACTAAAAATCACCAAAACTCCAGCTGAAGAAGAGTAAAAAGAAAAGCTCTGTCTGTGGATGCCACTTTTTCATATTTGATATTTTCTATCGAATGCAATAAAATTAATAGATTTTAAGTACTGTAGACCACACTGAGATCTGGTACAGATAGGTAGCATCGTATCATTCTCACGCAGCTCTCATTAGTCTAGAATGGTCTTCATTGTGAGTTATAATGGCTGAAGTGATGACTGGCAGACAGTTCTATTCTGGTTTCATTACACACACATTACATATTCTCAATGACCACAAAATAAAAGCCATGACAAAACTAAGACTGCTCCTCACCTCTCAAACTCTATCCGGAGCAGTCTCTCCCTCTCCAGAATAGCCACATGTAGACGCCCCCATTCCTTCTCAACATCAATGGGATGATAACCAGGAGGAACCTTGACCTGACCAGCGTGAACCGCACTCTGTGGGCAAATGATGGTAAAACACGTTAAGAGAGAAGAAACAGATCGTTAGACAGATTTAAAACACCTTCACTTTAGCAACAGGTAAGCTAAAATAATTTTCACGGCTCATGCTACGTTTAAATCTGTAGCATAACATATTCGGATCCTGTGTACAAACCTCAAAGGACTGGTAGAGGTGTTTGGAGCGGCTCTTGTCTGACTCTTTGGCGGGAAGCTCTGTTTCTTTAAATTTCAGAAACTGACGCCACAGAAGCTACAATATAAACAAACAAGCAATTTAATAAATAAACACAGAAATCTGACACGGTGCAATAATTTGGGATTAACTAAGACTAAAACTATAACCATAAAACACATTGTTATTACTTGAAATAAAATAGACTTTAACTGAAATAAAATGTAAAATAATAACATATTAACCGATTTTATTTTAGCTGAAGTACTAAAATAACTGAAACTAAAACTTAATAAAAACTATTATGAAATGTAATGAACTGTAACACTTTATATATTAACTGTACTATAACTGTAACACTTTTATATAATCTGTTATAATCTGTTAAATTCACTGAGGCAAAAGTCAGTATTAATAGTTAGTTAATAGTGAGAACTGGTCCCCAAACTAAAGTGTGACCAATATTATTTAATGAACCGGACTAACAATGAACGTGTATTTTTATTACATTAACATTAATTAACACGTGTATTTTTATTACATGTGTATTTTTATTTATAACTAACATTAAGAAAAATTCATAAATACTGTAACAAATGTATTGTTCGTTGCTAGTGCAATACATTAACTAAGGCTAACTAAGGAAGGTTATTGTAAAGTTCATCAAATATGGTAAAGGAAGTTAAAATGTGCTTACTTCATGCATGAAAACCAATGAGATTTGTTTGTGCATTTGAGCTTCCATTTACCATATTTAATACCATATATGAAGTTCAAAAAAGGGTGCATAACACCAACTTCACAAGGAACATGTCTTGGGGCATATTTCACCATATATAAAAATGAAAAAAAAAAAAAAATAAATAAATAAAATAAAATAAAATAAAATAAAATAGACTATTCAAATTTATATGCTGGCTATAATAGTTAGTGTTCATTTGGTGATGGTTTAAGTGTTAAATCTGCACAACCATGTTGCTGACGAGCAAAACTTTAATTAACTTTAATTAGTGAAGCTGGTCGACCAGTATGGATTTTTCTGGTTAAACTAGTTAAAACTCCACCATTCTATGCAGTCTCCAAATCGCAGCATATGCTGGTGACCAACTTATCTGGTCCTTTAAAGGACAGTGACCCAGATAATTCAACACAAAACCAATGTGCAACTAACAGACAGCGCAGCACAACAGATAATGAAGACTGCAATTCATTCAATAACTGAATACAAAAAGAGTAACTAGTAGCAACCCACACCACACAACAGCAGACTCACCTCGAACTCCTCATAGCTGCTGGGAAACTTCCTCTCCTCGAAGATGAGTACATGATGTCTGATCCACTGGAGAAGAACGGTGACCAGCTCGTAATACTCCTGCCAGCGCAGCTCCAGCTCCTGCAGCCGGGAACAAGACCACACAAAAACTATTCAGAGAGGAACAGGGAAGCTCTTTTGCCCCTGTGCGAAGTCACTACTTACCACATTCACTCAATTAGGTGTCAACAATCGTAGCCTTGTCTGATAACAGCATATGAAGGGAGGGATGAATCAAAGTACAGAAATAGCTGATACAGGTTTATTGATAGTCTGTGACACAACTCACACAGATCATCTAATTCTCTTCTCATAACAGATGCCGACGGTGTGAAGGAGGAATGAAATAAACTGCATCTGACAGCAGCTGGGTTGTGTTATATAAGAGCAGATGGCAGAGATCCAGATCACACAACATCTATTACCTCTTCAAGTTTATATTCCTAAACCTTCTATCCTTCTTTAAGGTGTAAACAAGGAAAGAAGAGCCTTCTGTCATCTTGTAAACCCGATGAGGGTAAAAAAGTGTTTCGATTCACCATATTTGAATGCATGCAACCTTTTCATTGCACAAAAGGATCTTTATAGCAGAAAAAGGTTCTTTAGATTATTAAAATCTTCTTTACACTAAGAACAAAAATGGCTCTTTTAGGAACTGTTCACTGAAAGATTCTTTAGGGAACCAAAAATGGTTCCTCATCACTGCAAAAATCCCTTTTTTTAAAAGAGTGTATAGTTTTACACATCTTGGAATATAGTTATAGATAATTTTAGGAGCTCAACAGTCTTAAAGTGTGGTCATGTCAGCAAAATGTTGCATGCACAAATAATCCATTGTCTACTGTTAATAGAGATGTATGAAGCACAGAACACACAAAAGTCACTTTCAAACCAAGCATCTTTCTGTTGCTGAAGGCATTGAATTTGCATAACCAACTTGAACGCGAGCAAAACCTGTGTGGGGAACTTTTCGTCTTCACACAGAACTCCAGATTGTGTGGATTCCTATTAAAATGACTGGATTTTGCCCGTGAAATTTATCTGAGCAGCAGTAAATGTAACCGCACCTTTAATCCCCATTCACTGTGATTGTACTAAAAAGGAGCAGCACGCACATTCTGCTAAACTTCTCCTTTTGTGTTGCACGAATGAAATAAAATCATGAGGTCTGGAACGAGTTGCTGAGTAAATGACGATCATCTTGTCATTGTCAGAGAGACTGGACACTGATGCTATTCAGCAGTAGTGTGGGAATTTTCAGAGGCAGGAAACCTTAAGAAACCTCATTCATATAGTTTTATTAGATTTGGTTCGACGGCATATTCACTCAAGAAGAAATGAATTGCAAATGCAATCTAATGCATAAAAATTTTTAACTTTTACAATAAGGTCTCATTATGTAAGATTAGTTAATGCATTAACTAACATCAACTAACAATGAGCGATACATTTGTTACAGTATTAATTCATCTTTGTTAACTTTGCTCCATTATTAGTTCATGATGGCTCAGGTAGATACAACTTTTTATTTTAATAATGCATGTTTAAATGTTGAAATTAACAAAGATTAATAAATGCTTCAGAAGTATTTTTCATTGTTAGTTCATGTTAACAAATGAAACCTTACTGTATAATGTTACCAAAAAATATATAATGAAATCACAATGACAACATTTTAAATCATTGGAGTTAGTGAATTTGAATACTGCAGAATAAAATAAGTATACTAGTTGCTTAATAGTAGAGGGACATAATGAGTTCAGAGACGCAGGTAAAGTGGCCACCTGCTCCATAAATCCCCAAAAAAACATCTGTCTCCGGAGGGATGGAGCCATAACTCACATGCCATGAATACCCAGAGCTGGGAGCAGCTCAAAACAACAGAGAGCGAACAAACTCTACACACTAACACTTAATGATTCAAACATCAAAACCTTTAGATTCTGCACCATAAAAAAAGTGTGATAAATGAAGCAAGCACCCAGGCATCTCTGTGAAATGTATGCTGGAAGGCATGGCATAAAATTCTCCAGCGTGGTACTGAACGTCTGCCACCATGCTCAGATCGTCCGTCCTGAAGCCTCCATGGATCTGCCTCAGGTCTCTCTCTGGTAAATGGCTCTCTGAGCTCCAGTCCGGCCCGTATCCCGTCTGAGAGTCTCCGCTGGAGCGAGCGCCTGGACTCTGGGAGCCACGGCCGGAGTCCTCGGAGGGAATATCCTCGCACAGCATGACCACACGGTCCTCCACGTCACTGGCAGAAGCCACGGTGCTGCTGGAGCTGGTGCGACGCTTCTTAAAGGACAGACGCCTCTTCATGTTGAGCATCATTGTGGCCCAAAATGTGCTTGCACGCAATGCAATTCCAATTATATAGCTCTTGAATTTCCAAATATTAATATCTCCTCTGCATGGTATTAGTTACTCTTCAGTTTCTGAAATCCATTTGTTTCCACTTTCCAGAGAGCTCCAAAAAAGAAAGCAAACTGTTCTTGCAGTGTTGTTTTCTGTCATGCAGGTGGTGCCTGTAAAAGCCTCTTCTTCGTTTCTGAAAGGAGGCAGATCTGACAAATCCTATGGGTGTTCCTGGCTGACAAAAGCATCAAATCCAATGTCAGGGTCAGTTGGGCGTTCCCAGGCTTTGCAGGTACATGTTAACGTTTCGGGAAAGCTGCCCTGTGGGGAGGCCTGTCTCCACTCCGACAGGCACCACACCTCACGATATTTGTCTTTCAGCCTTCATTGTACATTTCATCTAAGACTATTTTCTCATTCAATAGCTTCCTGCTCTCTTTTGTCCTCGCGTCTGCATACAGAACACACCCTCATTACAGAAAAACTGCTTTCATGATCCGTGTGGCATATGTGTACAGTTGTTTCCCACTTACAAAAAACTATATCATTCATTTAATTTATGCTCATATCGTTCCAAACCCATGTTGAACACAAAAGAAGATATTTTTAATAATCTACATGCTGCTCTTTCCAATGCAATAAAATCACTTGTGTGCCAACAAGCTGCAAAAACTTAAGGAAAGCAGGCCATACAACTTCGAATTTTGATCTTAAAACTGCTTCAAAATTACATTAATCTATTTTAGCTCTTAAAACTGCAATTGACCTTTACTACTTCTTACTTAAAACATCCTGACTTCAAGTTACTAAATCTACTTTCTAGTTAGGCTTCTAGTTGTCCTCTGCTGTAGTTCTCAAATCTCATTTACATTTGCATACACTTGAAAATAGAGTGTCAAGGTGCATCTAGTATATCTCATAACTGTTTCTTGAGCAGCTCAGAAACTCTGCATTATATCTCTTTTTGTATTCATCAAAAAAGAACTGTCAGTAACACTTAAAGGCTTTATGTATAATGCATTCATAACGTACGTTGTAATGCATTATATCTTTTCAAAAATAACTGTAACCAAAGTTAAAAATGCATGATAATATTTGAAGTTTTTTTTTTCTTGTTCTTTAATGCATTATTCTTTCTAAAGGTGTACCAATGAATAGATAATGTATTATAACTGTGGTTACAATTATTCATGAGAACACTTTACTTCATGGCATCAAAGTTTGATCAAGAGTGAAGCTCAAACTTGAGTCAGGTAGCACTTTTCTTTATTCCAACATTGCTAAAAGAAGGCTGTAATTTTGAGTACCTATGAGACTAATGATAAATATTTCAAGGAAATATCAAGAAACACCAAAAAAGATGAATTATGTGACAATGCACTGGTGACAACTACTACTTTAGCCAAACCCCAATCTTGAGATGTAGTACAGAGGCACTTACTCGTGTTTGTGTATAACAGCGTTGAAGAGCTTTCCGTCCCTCCAGCTAGTGGTGAAGTTATCGCAGCGGACACCAGAGTAACCCTCCACCATACGCCGAGACCAGAGGAGCAGCTTCTCCTTCGCTGACATATCATCTGACTGACCGTTCACCTGGATATCTGAAATCTGCCAGCCCAGAAAAATGAGTTGCATGGATTTAGTGACATGCGGTAGCAGGAGCCATATGTTTATCATACGCAAATCAATAAATAATCAAAGTGGTTGATAAATTATAGTCATGCATTACAATAGCAATTCAGCCCCAATGAATACCATTGACCTCCTAGGACCCCCCTGAGACATGTCATTATACTTAATCCATGAAAAAGTGTAGCAAAAACAATGCAGTTCATTAAAGGAAAACCCAATCAGCTTGGGCATTGGTTTACGGTCAGTGTTAGGTAAGCTATATATATAAACTGTAGCTTGCCAAGCCATAAGCTCAGTTTGAAGCATTTAAACAACAGTATCTGCCACAAAAACAATGAAGATCTCAAACAGAAAATTTTTTTAGACTAAATCCAGTTAATAAAACAAGCATTAAACTAGATACTGTACGTATTTGTCTACAAAAAAAGACAAAAACTATACTTCTGGCAACATTGATCTGGTTTCAATGAATCAGTTACAAAACAAACCGTCTGAATAATTCAGTAGACTAGAAGAGCGTGTTTGAATATTGCTTTTCAGTATTGTAATTGTGCATGTGCAATACAACATGCCATTGAAAACAGTGCGCTTTTTTTTCGCTACAATATTACATGTTAGAAAAGGTGCTATTTTGAAACGCTTTCACAATGACTGATGTAGTACAGTTGCTTTTAGTTACTCACAAACACTGTTTTAAGGCTTCGATTTGAACAAATTATGGTGACCAAATGTCCCAGTTTATCCAGGACAAAAAAAACGATTGACCCCGTTGATGTTTGATTGGAAATCAATATGACCCAAAGAATGAATAGAACCAGTGATTGATCAGACCGATTTGGAGCCCAGGAGGAAGAGGAGGAGGTAAATGGTATGGGAACTCATCACTGACAGAACAGGAGACCTGGAAGTGGAGGATGATGGTCCATATGAGACCCAATGTCAGCTTTGGGTTCCCGTCGGCAATGTCATCGTTCCTGATATTCACCAACTTCACCTGTGATTTACAGAGAAGAACAGCATTTCACATTTGAGTTTAAGATGAATTTAAATGACTTACAGTACTTACTTCCGTGAAACACTCAAGGAGGCATTTAAAGCAAAATACCCATGTTGCTCTTTTCCACACCATGCAAGTGAATTGTTACCAGGACTGATGATGCAAATGGCTTTTTTCCACTTCTTGGTTTCACTTTATTTTGATGGTCCCTTTAACACATTCTGTTGACTATAAGTAACGTTGCACCTACATGTCTACCAACTCTCATTAGAGTGTTAGTAGAGTATTAGTAGACTGGTAGGGTTAAGGTTAGAATAAGTTGACATGCACTTGCAAAGTTACTTATAATCAGTAGAATGTCTGTTGGGAGACCATTACAATAAAGAGTTAGCAGATATTAAGCAAACAGTCTACTAAAGTGTTACCAAAAAGACCTTTAGTTTAAAATATTCAAACTTCAAAGGCTGATTAAACTCCACAAGAATAAACTGTCGGTGGTGTGCACAGCGCTGATTTGACACATCTGCGCTCAGGGCATTTATCTCCACAGAAATATGCGCTGAATTCAGATCAGAACATTTCACTCCATGGCATCAAGGACAAGTTTGATCAAGAGTGAAGCGTTTCTATATTCCAACATTGCTAAAAGAAGGCTGTATTTTTGAGTAACTATCAGACTAATGATAAACATTTCAAGAAAATATCAGGAAACACCAAAAAAAAAAAGTATGAATTCTGTGACAATGCACTGGTGACTACTACTACTTTAGACTTTTACAAGCCAAATCCCAATCTTGAGATGTAGTACAGAGGCACTTACTCGTGTTTGTGTATAACAGCGTTGAAGAGCTTTCCATCCCTCCAGCTAGTGGTGAAGTTATCACAGCGGATACCAGAGTAACCCTCCACCATACGCCGAGACCAGAGGAGCAGCTTCTCCTTCGCTGACATATCATCTGACTGACCGTTCACCTGGATATCTGAAATCTGCCAGCCCAGAAAAATTAGTTGCATGGATTTAATAACATGTGGCAGCAGTAGCCATATGTTCATCATATGCAAATCAATAAATAATCAAAGTGGTTGATTTCTCACACAAATTTCAGTCATGCACTACAAACAAACTCAGCCCCACTGAATACCATTGACCTCCTAAAACCCCTCTGAGACCCGTCATTAGACTTAATCCATGAACAAGTGCAGCAAAAACAACGCAGTTCATTAAAGAAAAATCCAAGCTTGGAAATTGGTTCACCGTCAGTGTTGGGTAAGCTACATATTTAAACTGCAGCTTGCCGAGCTATAAGCTGCTCAGTTTGAAGCATTTAAACAACAGTATCTGCCAAAAAACAATGAGGATCTCAAATAGAAAACGTGCATTTTTAAACTACTCATAGTTAATAAAACAAGCATTAAACTAGATACTGTATGTATTTGACTACAAAAAAAGATAAAAGATATACTTCTGGCAACATTGACTGATGTAGTACAGTTGCTTTTAGTTACTCACAAACGCTGTTTTAAGGCTTTGGTTTTAACAAATTATGGTGACCAAATGTTCCAGATTATCCTGGACGGTCCTGGGTTCATGAGTTTCATGTGTCCCAACATTTCACAAAAAAATAAAATAAAAGAAAGAAAGAAAGAAAGAAATTACATAAGTGCCAGTTTGATGTTTAATGCAGGATTCCGTTTAGAATTTGGGGAAACTCAATAGAACACGATAAAGAGGCTAAGGAAAAGGGATGAAACACTCTAGACTTAAACTACTGTAAACTTAATTTTGAGGAAATCTTTTAGAAATAGTGTTTTTCTATACTTATTTAAACAATCATTTAATCATTTTTAATGTCAGTCAGGATAGAAGACAAGCTCATGGGAGGTTGCAAAACCTCAATAAAATTTCAAGCAGAAGTTTGGCACCATCTAAAACCCTGGTCACGAGACTCTATTTTCGGTCAGGCTACCTCCATAAAGAGAAAGCTCTTTTATTTCTTGAAGAGGTGGGCAGAAGTTCATACGCCACATCTCTACATAAACCTCTGTGTCGCTGTTGGATGAACCAGAAGTCCTGCCAACTTATTTGATCAATCCAAGGAAATTAAATTCCCTCAAACAATGGAAGGACATGTTCGAGCATTACAATCGGCTGAATGTGTGACAGTCTCCTGGCAGCTGTAGTTTAATTGTTTGAGGTGGAATAAATCAGGGTGTGGTTGTAACTGAACACCTTGAACAACAGATTCACATAATTCAGATCTACAAAACAGCCTGGATATTAGATTATGAAATTAGATTAGATCAAAGATTCTCAATTCCTCATGGCGCCTAAGACACTGAACAGATTTGTGTAGAGAATCAAACAAACTGCATCATTTTAACATTCTACGACTGTTGTGGTTGATCATAATGGATATTCCTGATTAAAGGAGATTATTTTAAAAAAAAAGTGCATGTTATTGCATGAGGCAGATACTGGTTTGAAGCAAAAACGATTGACCCTATTGATGTTTGATTGGAAACCGATGACACCCAAAGAATTAAATGAACCAGTGATTGACCCAGACTGAAGTGATTGAACAAACCAGGAGGAACAGGAGGAAGAGGAGGAGGTAAATGGTATGGGAACTCATCACTGACAGAACAGGAGACCTGGATGATGGTGATGATGGTCCATATGAGACCCAGCGTCAGCTTTGGGTTCCCGTCTGCAATGTCATCGTTCCTGATATTCACCAGCTTGACCTGTGATTTACAGAGAAGAACAGCATTTCACATTTGAGACACTGTCTCAATACTCTATGATTTGTAAGTAACGTTGCACCTACATGTCTACCAACTCTCATTAGAGTGTTAGTAGAGTATTAGTAGACTGGTAGGGTTAAGGTTAGAATAAGTTGACATGCACTTGCAAAGTTACTTATAATCAGTAGAATGTCTGTTGGGAGACCATTACAATAAAGAGTTAGCAGATATTAAGCAAACAGTCTACTGATACTCTGATGAGAGTTAGTAGACATGTAGGTGCAACGTTACTTATTGTCAACAGAATGTTCAAAAGGGACCATCAAAATAAAGTGTTACCCAATTCTTTGATGGTCAGTTTTGCTGTGACCAAAATATGGTCTCAGTTAACTTTCACTTTATGTAAGGGAGCTGCTAGGACAATCTGCTAAATGTCTCCTTTGGTAATCCACGGATGAAAGAAAACAAACAAGGTTGAATAAGGACAATAAGGACAACTGTCATCTTTGGACAAACTATCCTTTTAATATAGTTTGTAAGTTGAGATGTTCTCGTACCTGCCGGTGTCGGAGGAAATCCAGTGCTATCTGCACATTCTGCAGTTTGTGGAATCGCATGCGTCCTCTCTCACGAGGCTGTGGAGACAGACAGAGGGGGAATAAGACACATGGCATTGTTGACAGAAAGGATGAGACTGAAACGCGTCCTTGAGTGCCCAGAGAAGCTTCTTTGGAAGGTCTAATTGAAGAAAGAATGAAGAACAAGGAGGACCTTGTAGTGAGGCTACAATATTTATGAGCACGCTAAGAAAAAACATCAAAGACCCCATGAAATCAAAACATTGAGTTTTGGGGGTTTTAGTCCATGTCTGCTAGCATTGAGGACATCTGTATGCTAGGTGACAGAAAAACTAAATCTGCATTTAAAATACACCGTTTTTATTTTCTGATTCACAGTATTTCTTACATGCTCACAGCAGCATGTTGTGGATGTATTGGCAGTAGCAAGTCTCGGTACTTGCTCTGCTGCAGCCGCAGCAGCAGCAGCAGCGTAGCAGATCTATTCCGCCAAGAACCAAATACATTAACATTGTCATGTACATTACCATGCCAATCCCTCCGAGAGTTGTCATGACAGAACTATAATTTTTGGACATACTATCCTTTTGAAGTAGTTTGTAAGTTGTGTTGTTCTCGTACCTGCCGGTGTCTGAGGAAATCCAGTGCTATCTGCACATTCTGCAGTTTGTGGAATCGCATGCGTCCTCTCTCACGAGGCTGTGGAGACAGACAGAGGGGGAATAAGACACATGGCATTGTTGACAGAAAGGATGAGACTGAAACGCGTCCTTGAGTGCCCAGAGAAGCTTCTTTGGAAGGTCTAATTGAAGAAAGAATGAAGAACAAGGAGGACCTTGTAGTGAGGCTACAATATTTATGAGCACGCTAAGAAAAAACATCAAAGACCCCATGAAATCAAAACATTGAGTTTTGGGGGTTTTAGTCCATGTCTGCTAGCATTGAGGACATCTGTATGCTAGGTGACAGAAAAACTAAATCTGCATTTAAAATACACCGTTTTTATTTTCTGATTCATGTTGCGATCAGGAGCATATGCAAATCCAATAAGTTCCACACAAGAATGAGCTCATCCCCTACAAATAATACCTGCTTTGATATGCCACGCCCCCAACTTCCTGTTTTAGTAGGAAATGCGTCAACACAGATAATGCAATTTAAAAATTTTATAAAATGCACGTCGAGTCATTTCATGGGGTCTTCAAGTCTATTTGACAGAAGTGATGGTCTTGTGGCTTTAGGGATGTAACATGGTATAATATTGTGGATGAATGCTAAAAACTACTGAATGCTAAAAAAAACAATAATTGCATTATAGGAAAGAACTCAAAACATCTGACTCGCCAAACACACTCCAAGAGCTTGCAAACATGTTTTTATGACCTGAACAGCTTTAACTTAAAAAAAGCACGTCTTGCACAAACGTGTTGTTCTGCACTTATAATCAATTGTACATATATTGCTTCAAAATAAATGTGGATTTATTTGGCAGTCACTTAGATATCAGTCATTCGCTGTATCGGTCACACACCCAAACTGTGACGAGGTTCAGATAGAGGATGTCATAAAGAGAAACAGCGTCAGTCATGCGCAAGCGGAACCGATTAAGAGTAAATGAAACAGGGCTACTGTAATGTTATTCACAACAGTCAAATTCCAAAATAAAAGTCCCTCAAATTAGAAGCAAAAACATGCTTTATTAAGAAAGTAATGTTGTTTTGCACAACATAGCTTAGGATTTTAAATCTTTTTTTTTTATTATTATAAATATTTCAATATTTAGCTGCCAAACTGTTGAATGAGAGTAAATGAAACGGCCACTGTAATGCTATTCCTTATAGTAAACCTTCAAAATAAAAGTCCCTAAAATTAGAAGAAAAAACATGCTTAAGACAGCAATGTTTTTTGCAAACAGATCTTGAATCTTTTAAACCTTTAAATTTAGAATTCTTAATGAAGTCTTTCAACATTTAGCTACCAACCTGCTGAATAATTACCCTTATTACTTTAATCAGCTGAGATACCTAGCATTTTATAGTGTTGAGACAGCATCAAAGTAACTCTAATAAGAGTGGGAAACAAATGAAAACAAGACTACAGCAAGCCACAGTGAGTGACCCATGCCAATGAAGCATCTGCATCACTCACCAACCGCACGCTGCGCACAACGTCCCGCTCCCTCGGCTTGACCAGCAAGAGAAGTGCAAAGAGAGCAGACAGAAGTCAAAGGGCAAAGGTCAGCAAAGAGACGGTGGGTCAGGGTCAAAAGAAGGTGGAATGATAGGCAGAGAAAGAGTCAAGGAGGAGCCACACAGATTCAAAAGAAAAGCCAAAGAGTGACGTTAATGTCTTAGCTACAGCCAAGAGATTAAGCAGTTTGATGGGAAGATGTCAAGAATTTTTTGGGAATATCTGAACCCAGTGTTTTGGGTGTGATTCAACAAAACGTAAAAATATTCGAATTTGAAGACGTATTCCAAGGCATCACCCATAAATATGGTGCGGTGTTTGACCTGGAGGTCTGGATCAGGACTTTGGATTTGTTTAGTGTGAAGGCTGAGGGCAAGGTTGGAGGTTGAATGGGATTAGAGATGGTCTTCTCTTGACTGGTTGTTTAGCTGCATTAGCGGAGGATGAAGTTTGGTAACACTCACCAGCGTCTCTCCGGAGAGGACCTCCAGAAGGGAGATCAGGTTATGTCCATCTCGGAGATCTTCATACAGGTCATTCACATGATGCTGAGTCTGAGAAAAAACAAAGATCAATTCATCATCCCTGCAGAAAGAAAACAACAACCTAGAATATGTGAGTGCAAACCCAACTCTGCAGTCAATTCTAAAGATTTCATTCCTCAACCACAATGCTGACTGCCTGAAACAAATACTAAACTTACAAGCCTAATCCTAACGGTAGTATTGTGTTTGTAGCACATCCTGATTACTGCTCGATCAGATTCATCATGATTGTTCTGGACGTTGAACTTTTGTTGCATGATTTAGCTGACTAATGATATTGGCTGCAGGTTTGCACTTAATTAGTGTGGAGGACAAAAACACGCAGCTAGAATTTCCACTTTTGGTAATTTTGTTGACAACATTTTGTCATAATTCATCCATCCTCATGTATATAAATATATTTTTTCTTCACATGAAACACAAAATTAGATGTTAGGCAGAAAGGCTGAGCTTCTACCGTTTTTTTTCCATTCAAGGAAAGTGAATGGTGAAGCCAATCTCCAAAAATACAACTGACATGCCACAATCCAAGTCCTATTTGCAGTCACATATATTCCAATTGACTTTGATTTTTATGGTAGGTTTTTGTCCTTTTTAGAGCTTGGCAGTATAAATCCATATCCGCTGTTCTTGTACAGGATAAAAACAGAAGCATAGACATTCTGCCTAACATGTAATTTCATGGTTAAATTAAAGTATAAAAAAAGTTTTTGACCAGATTATCATTTTTGGGTATCTGAAACAGTTAAGACTCCAAAACTGGGCAGCTCGAGCAGGGACTCTAAACACAAGGATGTATGTCTCTTGTTAAGAGGGGGGGGGGACCTGAATTCAAAGTGATTGATTTGCGTTTTGCTCAGTGAGTACAGGACAGGGCAATGCATGGAAGAGCGGCTCACCTGCCTCATGTCAAAAATGATCTGTGACAAATGATTTACTGAGTGACGGAGTTTAAATTTAATTCTGAAGCTTTCGCTTTCTTTTCTAAATCAACCACTCAGTCATCGTACAGCTGGTTTATAAAACCTCAGTAAGTTCTCTGCTTCAATTATTAAAAAAAATATACAGATTTTCAGGATGAAAGACAGACTGGGCTTCCTCTGGTTTCTATCATGCAGCTTCACCCAACATGCACTGCTGCAAGACACTCAGCTCTCAGCAGCTCGCTTGAAAATCCTAAACGTGACAGTTCTGTGATCATTTATTCACCCTCATGTTGTTAGTGTTATTTTAGTATCATTGACATACTGTATATCGCAGGTTTTGTTAATATTTTAAATTAGACTGTATTTTTTTATTTTCTGTTTTCAATTTAAGTTTAGTTCAAGTTTTAGTCATTTTGTTGTTTGCCATTTTAGTTTTTTAATATGTCTATGAAGTTTTAATTATTTTTTATTTATTAGTTTATTTAGTTATTTTAGTACATTTGGGTCAAACTAAGTTAAAATGAGAAATGTTGAGAAATATAGCTGAAATAAAATAAGTTTTTTAAAATTAATTTCCATTGCCTTTATTTTATTTCAAGTAACAGATTATTAATTTTTTGTTTGTTTTGTTTTGTTTTAGTTTAACTATATAACCCTGGTTCCAAAATTATGTTTTACTATAATTGCAATCAAATCTGTCAAGTTTCAGTAAGGACAAAAGAACAAAATAAAAGTATCAAAAAAAAAAAAAAGTACTCCAGAAAATATCTATATTTATTCAATGATAATCTGCTGAAATCATGAAATCAAAAATCTATGGCAAACTGCATTGTGTCAAATGTGACACAGAAGTTTAAATGTGGAATGGAAAATAATAGTTTTTAATAGTGTTATAATGTTTTTGTTGTTGTTGTTGTTTTGGTCCATATTGAGTTTGACAGTCATGCTCACATAAAATATACAAAAATATATGGAAAAATAACTGCATATGGGTTTGGAACAACATGACATGTGAATGAATGATGACAGGATTTTAGGATCAACTGTTCTTTAACTAATAGTGTAACACAGCCTTTTCACAGTTTCAAAATTTAGCAGCATTGCTTCCTATAAATCAAAGTACAATCACAAAGTAGTCAGATGGTGTTCATGCACAGGACGTGTGATGAGGGAGTGCAGACTCCTTTTGCTGCATTTTGCATTTCCTTTGGCTCTTTTGCTGCAGATTTCTATGCTGCAGTGCATGAGACTAAAACTAATGGCAACCAGTCGATCATTTTCAAGCTGTGTGCACCGTTCTACAGCCTCAGGGAGGACAGGAGCACTGAACAAGCATGTGAGAGAGCAGAGCATGCTGGGACATGCTGACAGATGGACCTACCTCAGCTCTCCGGTGCTGGAGGAGAGGATGAGGAGGAGAGAAGAGCACAGACAGATGAATGGAGTTACATTGATTACAAACGGAAGAAAGAAGTGAAAGTGGAATGATGAAGGAAAACATTAAGATTAGTATGATTTAAAAACTGAAAATCTCCTTTTATCATGTTCAAAATCTGTGATCTGTCTTTTTTCGCTGACAAAAAATAAGACATTTAGCAGAAAGCCTCCACATTAAACGAACACTTCATATGAACCACTGGTGGTAGTTTTTGTTCACCGTTTGACGGTTTCAGCTGATTTATGGAAAAAGTAGCCTGGATGTTCTGCCAAATAACTCATTTTGGCTTCCACCGGAAAATAAAAATCAAGCGGTTTGTAACAGCATGAGGGTGAGTAAATAACGCCACACTCTCAGAAAAAAAGGTACAAAAGTTGTCACTGGGGCGGTACCTTTTCAAAAGGCACACCTTTGTACCTAAAGATTCCATATTGGTACCTAAAAGGTACAAAAGTGTACCTTTTGAAAAGGTACCGCCCCAGTGACAGCTTTTGTACCTTTTTTTTTCTGAGAGTGCAGACACTTAACAAAACTTAACATTTCATTTAGTTAAATACTGTTAAACCTTCAGGAACACTCACTAGAAATTTTCTCAAATTTGTACTTAATTTTTTACAAATATCAATAAGGTATCAAATGTTCAGTATTGCCTTTTATCTATTATATTTATTATATTTTATGCATTTTAAACATATTAATATAAAGCAGCTGTAAGCATTGGGTAAATGAGGAGTTTTATGTATCTGCTGTATGAAGCAGAAGACAAAGAAAGGACAATAGACAGAAGCTACCGAGGTTTTAAAGATAAGCCAAACTGGCATTGCTTCTGACCCTCAGCTCAATAAAATCAACTGAATAAACCTCCAGCCTATTTTCTTTCACAAAAACATCTATTCATCCAATTGAAAGTTAAATGTCAGTGAAGTGCAGCCAAAAACTAGCAGGAAAGCAGAGCTCATATTAAGCCACTAGAGGTCTCTGTTGATGCATTAATTGTCAGTAAATATGACTGAACACAAATCACGCTGTATATTACGATTGCAATGAGTTTCATCACAATCAATGACTCTTTGCTATAATATCACAGTCTGTGTTAGAGTCTCACATTGGCAAAACACCAATACTGCCCTAAGCAACGTATGGATAATAAGTCTTATTTGTACCATCTATCTCCATATATTCAACCATTAGCCCATGCTTTCCTCACACATACTCAGCTCAATCAGCACAAAGCAATAAAACCCTCTAATAAGTGCTAGATAACAGCTGATGACAGGGACAAACCACAGCGCAAACTGTTTTTGTGATCTCTAAGTGTTTGTCAAGGTCAAACTCAAACATTTAGTCAGTAAATATAGATGTGTCAGTGTAGATAACAGCCAGATAATTATAAAATAAGGGCTTATATTTGATAGTACAAAGGGTGAAAACATACTCAGTGTTTGTAGTAAATACAAATGATTTGAACATTTGCTGCCAAGTAAAATTATAGGTTTATGTAGGTGTGCCCTGGATGCACATCGTAAAATCACTCAGAAAAAAAGGGAGACATGATAAACTGGTAGAAATTTGACAATGAGTATTATCTCTCTATCGTGGTTACACTCACATGACATTGCAGTGCTGCACTGTAATAAAAGTTTATGTCTTTTTGAGCCTTTCTTAAAGCGATGTTACATCATTATAGTGCAATAAACCATGAAATAACTCGATACTCGCACACTGTTTCGACTACGATTATTATACTTAACTGAAATTAAAACTAAAACCAAAGCCATATAAAAACACATTTATTGTTGCGTGAAATAGTTGATGTACTAAAATAACTAAAACTGAAATAAAAATGAAAAATTATATAGATATATTTAGGGGGAAAAAACGTTGACAAATGACAAAAACTCACAACAAAATTACTAAAACTCGACTTAAAATTCAAATGCAAATGGAAAATAAAAATTTTGAAACCTTAATAAAAAAATATATATAAAAGTATCTCAATTATACTAAAACAACACTTTTTTAATCAGTTCCCTTTCATGGGAACTTCGAACTGCGTCCTCTAGGGGTCGCTATGGGGAAACCTAGAGGACGCAGTGTCTCGTTCCCTACTCAGGGAACCATGGTTACATAAGTAACCTGAGACGTTTTCTATGTGTGCACACCCAAAGCTAGAGCACAGAAAACTTTAGCACACAGTGTAAAACTATTACTTTTTCACGATTTATTGCATTTCAATTATTTCTATTGATAACTGACTTGTCTTAAATAAGTGTGGGTTTTCACTGTACATTAGTTAGGCTATTATTAGTTTTTGTAAAAAACATTATTTCCATTAAAACTACATTGAGATGTCATTTTATTTCACAATAACAATATATAAGCTGTTGGTCATATCGCTCATTGTAGGTTCAAACTCTACAAGGGTTGATCCATGGACTGAATCATAGGGCTGAACATATGATACTTGTGCTGCGAAAGTGTATTGTGAGTTGCATTGGATTTGTTTGTTAAAATGATAATATCACTGTAATTAAATAACAGTAAAATCACAATTTGAACATGAATGGATGAGGACACAGAAGGGAAGAGCAGAATCAAGTATCACTGGTCATTTTACCTTGAAGAATTGCAGTGAATAATTAACATAAATGTACCTTTATTAAGTGTTTGTTCACCCATTTTGTGAAAGTCTTCTTCTGCACTCTGTCCCGTTCATCTGCAAAAAAAAAGATAAAGATAAAGAAAATTCAACACACTTCAGCAGTGTTCAGAGTAAATGTCTGGATATGAAGGAATTTAAGTGCGTCATTTTATTCGTTAAAATGCCGTTGATTATGTTAAAGTATGTTAAAATGCTAAACCCTATAGATAAGCAATTCACAGGTTCATTTCACTGAAAAGCACAATACCGTCTATGTGATGCTTTTGTTGATTTGAATGTTACGCTCAGCCCAAAACAACACTGATGCAACCACTCTAGTGAGTGTGTTTCAAACCCGACAGTTTAATAAAGAAACCACCGAACTGCAAGTGAAGAGAGCAACAAATTAAAACTCGATGAGAATGTTTTTTCTTTTTAATCAGTTCTTTTTGTGTGGGAATGCCTCACATCTCCTACCAAACTATTAAAACCCAGCACCCCTGAGGCACACCCATGTGAGAAAGCCTGGGTAAAGCTGGAGAGTAATGACAGCAGGAGATGTCTAGACAGCTCCATTGTCAAGTAAAGACGGAGCGCAGGTTTGGAGGGAAGAAAACGCAATGCATTGTGAGGCCTCAGGCTGGGAAAATTCACCATGAAGGCAAAATAGCTTTAATCCTGAGTGTGCATCACTCGTGACTAACCGAACACCACAGACACACCCCCAGCCTGCAGAATCCTGTTCCTTCAGCAGCGAGAAACACAAGAGAACACCATCCATACTGCTGCCTCATACACATTACCAACACTTGCATCGGTCACCATTACTAGAGAACTGCAAAACATTGCAGCTCCGTGTTGTTCGGAGAAAGGCTGTAATTTGAAGCGGCATGCTCACATTTATGGTTAAAGTTAGTGAGTTTGCTAGTAAAGTTGATCACTTTTTCTATTAGGTGGCCTTAACTACAGTACTATGTACTTAACCATTTGAAACATACATGGTGGTACATTGTAATTACATTTAAAGTACTTGTACTTAATTAACACGTGTAATTACACACTTTTAACTTTATCCCTAACTGTAACTCAACCCTTATCACAAAACCTAACCACTTTAACCCTAACCCTAACCTTACTCCTAAACCTAACCAGACTGCAAACTCATCAGCACAAAAAGTGGGAATTTTTCAGAACATTTACTTACACAGTAAATCCATAATCTTGTGGTCGGTATCGGCAAGTACCAAAAATAAAAGTATCGGTATCGGGCGAGTACTGGAAAAAGTGGTATCGGTGCATCCCTAGTATTTATTGTTAGTAAATAGTAGTTATTAGCCAGCTAATATACTGTAAACTGTGACTGCAAAGATCAAAGTACAAGGTGAAAAAAATACACATTTGTGAAAAAAAATTCTATTTGTGTAGAAAAATACACAAAACTGCAGGCAAAAGCATGAAAAATAAGAGTCTATGAAAGAGATTGTGATATACCTCTTTCTGGGAGCAAGTACCAAAACTGCTGTAAACTCCAATCATATCTCAGCTAGAGTTTGTCTAATCGCAAGTAGGATTGGGAAGATGGTTGAACCTGAAGAGACCAAACTTGAACTGAAGGCATCAGGTGCACAGAACATCCCAACACCATCCCTGATTTGAAGGATGCTGATGACTGATCATGCTTTGACCGTGCCATTTGGCAGCAAGGACTGAAAGACGTTTAAAGATACAATAGAAATCAAGCATAAAGCAAAACCTGAATCAATGCATGAGACAAAACATAGAGCAAATGCCAAACCGGAGTGGCTTACATCATCATCCAGTCAAATCCCACCCCCCAATCCAATTAATTTATGCTGGAATCAACTGTTCTCCATTCAAAACTTGGAGCAATTTTGTCAAGTACAACAGGATACTTCAATGCATAATATGACAGACAACTGAAATATGTTTGCTGAGCGACGGCAAGAGTCCTTTAAACGCCCACAGATTGTTAAATGTTGAGGGAACAGCTGATTCAGACACACACAGACGCGCCCGCAGGACTTCTGCTTCTGTTGGGAGGAGTATGATGAGCATATTATGAAACATCATTACCATGGTGACTATCAAGGGTGGAGGCAGTAAACCTTGACCTCTGTCATTAATGTGAGACTTCCCTTTAGTGTTCGAAGAGTCTTACTGCGTGCGGGTGATGATGTGGATGACTACGAGCTCCAGTACGGGGGTCGTCGACAGATCTTTGTCCTTTGACCACCGTTCACTGCTTTTATCCTCTCACACGTATAAAGTTACAGCGCTAATGTTTAAACCAACGCCCTTGTGATTCAGCGCACAACTCCTGCCCTCTGGGGTGTGTGAGGCATGCAAGAAAATTCATCTTTACTTATAAAATAAAATTGTATCCACTGATATTTAATGCAGTGATATGTATACAGATATAGTATCAAATGCACTTTCTCTGTTTGCTCACCACTGTTTGCTGATGAGCCAATCAGGTGCAGGACTGTGATGACAGGACAACAGGGAATGTCGCCTCAGTCCCACTTAACACATCTTCACACTGGTAAATATAAGTCATCTATTTAAATATTGAGGAAATGGCCTTGTGAGACAGCTTCTGTACGAGACTTTTTATAGTGCAAATTAAAGGCACCTGTGCAGAGCAATGACAGTTTGCAAACACTACAAGGCTAGTGATAAACCTTAGGTTGTTTATTACAGATCTCATGTAAAATATCTTATAATAATGTCTAATATAATCCTGTAGGGGGGGGGGATCCTAGATTTCCTGGACCCTAGACTGCCATTGGAGGAAGATTGGCCATATGCAAAAAAAAAAAAAAATTATATATATAAAATAATATAATATAAGACATTAAGACTTGTTCTCAGAGAATATATCTTGAATGAAATTGAATTAATTCTTGAATGAAGTCCAAAAGTTTAAATCTTAATCTTACACGCTTCACTTCTCAATCAAATTGATCTTGTTTTACGAATGGGTTACACTTTATTTCGAGTCAACTTTAGACATTCTACTAACTGTAAGTAACTTTGCAACTAACTCTCATTGGAGTACTAGTAGACTGTTAGGTTAGGGTTGGTAGAATAAGTTGACATGTACTTGCAAAGTCACTTATAGTTAGAGATCGAAATAAAGTGTTACCTAAGAATGTTCCAATACTTTTACTAGAAACCACGACAAAAATACTGATTGTTTCATTGACCATAAGTCCGTGAACTAGAGATCTGACTTTTACAAAGAAGAAATTTCTCCTCCAACATGAGCAGGTGCATCAGAAAGCTTTCCTAAGTACCTTTCCTGCCTTCCAAGGCTTTCAGCATTCCCTGATAGTGCAAGTCATCTGAAGGGATCCTCTCCCTCTCCAGACTGTCGGACGAATATTCCCTCCGTCTCTGTTGCGCACTCATCTCCTTTGCGTAATACAGAGTCACAAACCGCAGTTCTTTACAAGCTCCTTATCTTCACCTCTCCAAGTGGAAAGTTGCAGCGATGTTCCCGTTAAGACGCTCCGTTCTGCTTTCTTTCTGTTTAATTCCTGCTGTCCATTTTCTAGCTCTTGTAAATGATGCCAGCAGCTACAGGTTGTGGGTCTGCTCTTGTGCCGTTCTGACTGCAGTGAGACATGGTGGTTGGAGGGCATTGCGGGATACGCTTGGCCCCGCCTCAGCCCTAAATTGTCATGTTGGTGGAGCCGAGGCAGGAAGAAGGGGTGGAATCAGGGAAAGTGAGTGGGAAGGTGTGTCCGCCAGCATGCCTCATCTAGAATCCCACACCCTCTCCAAACACACACACACACACACTAAATCATCACAGTCTCTAAAGAATAACGCAACGGAAGCCGAGAGTGGAGAGTTGTGTAGCTTCACGCGCTAAAACGAGTGTGTAGAACTGGTCAAAAGAGTCATTACAGGAACAGGATTGCACAATGACGCTCTAAAACTACTCATGCCAATAGACATCACACACACACATATGCACGCACACGCCTCTTTAATTATTAACCACTGTGACATACCTGAGCGGTTGGGCAAGTATGACTAACTGAGGCAGGGTGAGGCTCTGGGATGGGCCGCTCAGGTCTACACATGCTGGAGATTAACAGTAAAATACATAACCAGAGGCTGCAAAATCAACAGCCAGAAATACAAAGAAAACTCTTTATAAGAATCATTTCTTTCCTGTTTGCATGAGTGTGTGCTTATGTGATCGTGCTGAACCTGCACGTGCACCATCTTCCGTCACTAACGAGTGTGTAGAAATGTTCGAAGTTGTAAATAAAAGAAAATACTATTTCAGTCTATCCACTTCAATGTTTAACATCAATTCCATGTGTTACTCGCAATTTCTCTCACAACAGGTGATGAGTGACAGCTCTGCTCATGTCATAAAGACATAAACCTAGAGCTCAGAAGATGAAGACGAGGATGGGGCGTTCATCACATGCTCATCATCTGAACAGACATGCACCTTAAACGTTTGACAATCTGTTCAGGCTCACCGGTAACTATAACAGTCTGAACATGACAGTGTTTGCAGGAATGTCTATCTTTTACGAGATATGACATATTTCTCAGCGGATATGGAAGTTGACGCCTTCATTTTATAGACGTCTAAATGTCTATTGATGATACAGAAGAAAGTATTAAGGTGTGGCACAAAAAACTACCAACACCTATAACAGCATTCACAACCTTTTTTTTTTTTTTACATTTTCTTCAGTTTATGATTTTAAATGATTACTACCCACTGTGATTTCAAGTTGTGCACAATTATTTATCTATGTATTTATATATGTATGTATGCATGTTTTGGGCTTTTTTTTAATGCATCACGGATCATGCATCAAAACTGACCTTAAAGACATTTATAATGTGACAAAAGATTTCTATTTCAAATAAATGCTGTTCTTTTGAACTTTCTATTCATCTGTGAATCCTGAAAAATAAAATGTATCACATTTTCCACAAAAATATTGGGCAGCACGACTGTTTTCAACATTGAGCTTCACGCGCTAAAACGAGTGTGTAGAACTGGTCAAAAGAGTCATTACAGGAACAGGATTGCACAATGACGCTCTAAAACTACTCATGCCAATAGACATCACACACACACATATGCACGCACACGCCTCTTTAATTATTAACCACTGTGACATACCTGAGCGGTTGGGCAAGTATGACTAACTGAGGCAGGGTGAGGCTCTGGGATGGGCCGCTCAGGTCTACACATGCTGGAGATTAACAGTAAAATACATAACCAGAGGCTGCAAAATCAACAGCCAGAAATACAAAGAAAACTCTTTATAAGAATCATTTCTTTCCTGTTTGCATGAGTGTGTGCTTATGTGATCGTGCTGAACCTGCACGTGCACCATCTTCCGTCACTAACGAGTGTGTAGAAATGTTCGAAGTTGTAAATAAAAGAAAATACTATTTCAGTCTATCCACTTCAATGTTTAACATCAATTCCATGTGTTACTCGCAATTTCTCTCACAACAGGTGATGAGTGACAGCTCTGCTCATGTCATAAAGACATAAACCTAGAGCTCAGAAGATGAAGACGAGGATGGGGCGTTCATCACATGCTCATCATCTGAACAGACATGCACCTTAAACGTTTGACAATCTGTTCAGGCTCACCGGTAACTATAACAGTCTGAACATGACAGTGTTTGCAGGAATGTCTATCTTTTACGAGATATGACATATTTCTCAGCGGATATGGAAGTTGACGCCTTCATTTTATAGACGTCTAAATGTCTATTGATGATACAGAAGAAAGTATTAAGGTGTGGCACAAAAAACTACCAACACCTATAACAGCATTCACAACCTTTTTTTTTTTTTTACATTTTCTTCAGTTTATGATTTTAAATGATTACTACCCACTGTGATTTCAAGTTGTGCACAATTATTTATCTATGTATTTATATATGTATGTATGCATGTTTTGGGCTTTTTTTTAATGCATCACGGATCATGCATCAAAACTGACCTTAAAGACATTTATAATGTGACAAAAGATTTCTATTTCAAATAAATGCTGTTCTTTTGAACTTTCTATTCATCTGTGAATCCTGAAAAATAAAATGTATCACATTTTCCACAAAAATATTGGGCAGCACGACTGTTTTCAACATTGATAATAATCAGAAATGTTTGTTGGGCAGCAATTCAGAATATTAGAATGATTTCTGAAGATCATGTGACACTGAAGACTGAAGTAATGATGCTGAAAATTCAGCTTTGATCACAGAAATAAATTACATTTTAATATATATTCACATTGAACAGCTATTTTAAATTGTAATAGTGTTTTATAATATTACCTTATAATATTGACTGACTACTTTTATATTTACACAAGTATGCAACCTCATTAGCTTTGACCAGCCTTATTTAATCACAGTGCCCTTTCTGTTCATGAAGCTTATTAACTTCATTAACTTAATTAGATCATTTATTATAGATCCATTCACATATATAATTACTAGAGAACTGATTAAAATTGGTTAATTATATAATGATATTGATAATAACTAATTTAAACCACAAAGAAAGAGTATTTCTGCTGATTGCAAGGATACATTTATGTCATGCTCTTTTCATGTGTTTTTAGCAAAGGAGCCCACAAGATTACCAGCTGTTTCCAAACGGCATAACATCATTCACAGAACAGCTGATACTGAATGCACACAAAATGACAAGAGCTGGCTGAGATCTGATTGGCTGGATTAACAATGAGCGCTTCTGAAGACGAGTTACACGGCGTTATACAAATACAGCCTTTGAAGATGTTCAAGAGCTTTGTTTGAGACACGTGATATCCTTCAGCACACCCATATATTTAGATGAACTCGTCCTTAAATGACATCTAAAAAAAATAGCTAAAAGTTGGTTCTCGGCCAGAGCTGCAATTTGGACCAGACTTTATTCCAACAGTCAAGTCTACACAAGACGGATCATTCACACGCGCAGGGTGAAGCATGATGGACTTTTTGAATCAATATCAAGTATTCATCTTTCAGCCTCACATACACACACCCCAGATCTTGCTATGAACCACATGCACACAAAACTGCTCTGGATCTGAGGTCAGACGAGCAGATGCGGGCAAAAGTCAACGTGAGCCAGTCAGAAAAAGTTTGCATGTGTTTTTTTTGTGTTAGTATCATATTTGATACATCAGTCTTCATATAGTATGATTTAGAGGATATGGAGGAAAAACTGTAAATTTTTTATTCAGAGGCCAAAACTGTGCAAAATAATGCAATTTGCTGCAGATGCTGATATTTATATGACAAAAAGTATGATGGAATTCTGATGCTTGTCATGTAAATCAATGAGATCTTTATAACAGTATCGCAGATACTTACATAAAATGATCTAAATATCAGTCGTCACTCTATATCTCCAATAATGTGTGTTAGTAAGATGAGATTGAAATGATCCAAACATATAATGCAATGCAATCCAGTGATGATTGAGAGATGAAGAAATAAACGCTCCTCAAAAGATCCTGAGGATCAGATTTGAGACTCTAAAACATGATTGATGGAGAATCAAGTAAAGCTGAGCTGCTTCAGTCCAGTAAGTGTTCATCTGGAAATATTACTAAAAATATCAAAGTTATTCTTATGTTTGCTTTCATAGCAAAAAGACACGTGAAGCTCCAGCTGAAGCTGGACGTTTCTACAATTACACTGAAATTAAAACACATTTTGATCACTCCGAGGCTTGGAATGTGTGCATCAGATATGACCCAGGCTCTATAGGGTTAAGAGCGACTCTGACCCGCCGGGTGTGTCTCGACGCCGGGTTTGATGAGTTTCCACACTCTCAGGCTGGGCGTCTCGGTCAGAGGAGGCTCTCTCCGCACCGGGATCCGGCTGGGCCGAGGCTGCAGCTCACATCTGAAAGAGACTCACAGACTCAGAACCGGTTCACTGTGCTTCATCACGTCTGTGTGTGCGTCTCAAATGCTGACGTTCACCTGCTGTACTCGACAGACGTCAAGATGTCCAGAGATTCCCGCAGCGGCTCCTGAAAAACAGGCCCAGTGCTGCTCACATCCATAAGGCGTCTGCATGTGTTTCTGTGCTGATTCCCTACCTGTGACAGCAGCGCCGTCCTCTGCTGGGGGGAAGGAGAGGGGGCGGGGCCTCTGCTGCACTTGCCCCGCCCACCGTGCCTTTGAATCTCTTTAATCTGTCCGGCTGGGTGGAACTCAGGGCAGCTGTTGCCTAGGCAACAAGACAGACAGACACAGCCAGTTATAAACAGGTTCCACGGTAACCGTGGTAACAGTGGAAGGAGCTATGTGACAGTGGAATAGTAAAAAAAAGGTCAAAGGTCACAGAAGCAGTTCAAACAGGATGTTTATTAGAGAAAAGTCAGTTCGGATGCGTCTATCATGTTTTACAAGATACATTTATGAATGAGCACAGCATCATGTGGTTTACAGGAGACACGCGTGATTGGCTGCCGTTACACATTCAGAGACAGACGGGACGAGAAAACCTACAGCGTCAGCATGAACACACAGTGAAATAGCGAAGAGATGTGGAGAGAACAGGAAGTACACGACACCGAGCACCAGATCACGCTACATTCACACACACGCGGCGTCTGCTACACGCTACACTCGTCACACACAGCTCTGCTAAACTGGTTTAGAGCCGTCTGTACCGTGTGCTTTACATCTGTAGGTCTGACATCAGCTGAAGGAATTCTGGGATTAAAGCAGCTTCGTGTGTAAAAAACAGCTGCGTTTCGCTCATCCGTGATGTTATATCTACAATGCCACACACACGAGCACGAGAGAATCTCACAGACAAATGTCATATTTCACCCCAAACATACAGAAAGAAAGAAGAACTTATATTTAAATATCAGTCGTCACTCTATATCTCCAATAATGTGTCTCAGTAAGATGAGATTGAAATGATCCAAACATATAATGCAATGCAATCCAGTGATGATTGAGAGATGAAGAAATAAACGCTCCTCAAAAGATCCTGAGGATCAGATTTGAGACTCTAAAACATGATTGATGGAGAATCAAGTAAAGCTGAGCTGCTTCAGTCCAGTAAGTGTTCATCTGGAAATATTACTGCAGTTATTCTGACATTTACTTGATAAAAATCAGTCAAGATCTGACAGCAGAAAGACACGTGAAGCTCCAGCTGAAGCTGGACGTTTCTACAATTACACTAAAAGAGCTTTTACTTGATAAAAAAACTCTTAACTATCAATCAGACGATAGAAAGCATGGAGTAGATTGTGTGCGACAGGTTTAACAGCAAAGTTTTGATCATGTTGATCATTTAGAGGCCTTAGAAATGTGATACACTAAGCTTTACAGGCAGAGTTGAGAGTGTACAGAAGCAACCTGGAACATCACAGATATAACTGAAGGTTGTCTTCATAGATATTGAGACTGATGTTGGTAACTCCTCACATTCCTGTGTTAGGCGTAACCAAACCACATTAGCCGTGAAAGTGCCTCCCAATCCCAACTTTCTCTCTCTCTCTCCCCCTGTGGATCTGTGTGTGTGTCTCTCTCTCTGCGTGTGAGAGCGTGTCGAGGGATGTGTGTCTGTCTGTCTGTGTGTCACGCCCGGAGAGAGAGGAATGTGCGCACGTCAGCTTTGATCACAGACACACCCTGTCCTTCCCAACCAGAACAACACGGACACCTGAGCGCTTTTTCTCCCGCTCCATAATATGCTTGTACTTTTTTATGTGATTTTCCATTCGCTCAATTCCGAGAGCCAAGGAGCATTAAAACTCCAATAAGCATCTGTGCTTATCTAAATGTTGTGATGTGACAGTCAGCACTGGGTTTGGGGAAATCTCAGTTCAGCTGGAGATCAACAGAACATCAACAGCAGCAGCTGAGATCTAAAATAACCCATTAGAGCTTCTGCGCTCGTCTCAGCCAGCATGGAAAACAGACGGAGCTACCAAACACTTCTGCAAACTCACTCACAGGCCTCTTCAAAATGATGACATGCACTTCAAAAGCGTAATATAAGACGCATATTAAAGTCAACATGAAATCAAAATCACTAGATTTACTTTCTTATTGCACATTCACCTCTGAACGATTTATCAGACCAAGTTATTTCAAGTAATAATAAACTAACTTTTTCTTTGTAATCTTTAATGTGCGTGTAAAAACTTGCTCTGAAACAACTTTATTCTTCCCCTGAAGTCTGACTGGTAAAGCCAAACATGTTTCAGTCTGTCTGCTGCGAATCTTGTGAAATTAGTGTATAAAACACAACCAGGAGGGACTTTTTCCATTTTTTTTCCATCAAAAGCCCTGTTCCCCGTCTCCAAACTAACCTGGTCACGCGTGAGAAATATTAGAGGAGGTCAAACTTTTGCAAAGAAAAGTGAGTTTTGCTAGTGTTTTTCATGCATTAAAATTGGAAAAAAAAAGTAAAAAAAAAAAAAAGTAAAATGAAGGTACATTTAATAATTTTTTCAAATTAATACATTTGACTAATATAAAATATTTTATTTTTAATACGGAATTGTTACATTAGTTTGTATAAAATGATTAAATCTCTCTCTTAGTGTTCATGCAACCAAAATTTACCTTATTTTAATGCATCCTGTTCTGTGCATGATTCATTGGTGAACAATGAAAAAAAAAAAGTTTGTTCATAATTGATTAAAATTTATAATAAAAAAAACTGGCTCTGTTTTGACTTTTCTGCAATTTTCTCATTGATTATCCAGTTGCATGCAGAAATCATTCACATCATGAAAATAAATTGGGCTTTGATCAGGGTTTCACGTTGACTTTAAATATTTGCCTCCCTCTTCCGGCCAATAATTAGGACATAATCGTAAAACACTTGGCAGGTAATTTTACAATAGCTGAGGTATCTGAACAGCTGAGGGAAACATCATCTAGAAAGGATAAAGATGACGAACACGCCGTGTCACTGACCTGAATGAGATCAGCTGAAAACTATGACACGACTTCTGCTTTTGACTGCATTGCCTTAGTGACACAATAACTTGTTTACATCTGAGATGCTGATGGTGCAGATACGATGGATATCTGAGAAGAGTTGTCCAAACACACAGTAGCCATGGCAGCAGATGAGAAGCACACACTCTTACTCATGTCTGTATTTATAGTCTGAACCGCAGTGGGAGGATTCATCACTTATTGTGAAATTACTTCACAAACCAAAATAAATTTAAGAAAAGATGAGTGGTAGATCACTTCAGCTTCTTACGTCAAATCCAAATGTGCTCATGAGTAATAGATACATGTAACCATGGGCTTTTCCAGCGCCCAGAATATTCAATGTAAATCCCCAGCTTTATGACCTTGTCCATATTATTAAATTAGGACGCCTGTTTTGTCAATAATAAAATGTGTGTTTGAGGAAGAGAATAATGCCAGTTGAGCATTTCAGTATTAGCTTCAGTAAAAGTGAAGGAAATAAAAGCTTTTTTTTTTTTTAAATGAATCATCTGTCTTGTTTCATGCTGTATCTCATCTTCAGTGAAACAAATTATAGCACCGGAGTATTAAACTGGAACTTCGTCATTTTAACACTAGATGGCGACTAAACACAATATCCACAAGAGAAAAATGCATACATTGTGCATTTACTATACATTTTCTCTGTCAGATATCATGTATCACATCCTTCCTGACAGATCTCACTGAAAAAGGTGTGACTGCGACAGAAAACAGTGACATTTAAGGTAATGACCTGCCAGTTTTTCTAATCCGCCATTAGATACTGCTTGTGAATCAATCGTTTTGCATGTTTAGTTTTGCTGTGTCTTTAAAGGTCGGGGGGTTGTGGATGGGCATGGCTAAGTCAGACAGTTTAGCAAAACAGCAAAAACTGCTTTTCATTCACAATAAAATATTAGCTTTCTACTTAACTTAAAGCGGTATACACTGTATTTAAACAGTACTATTCTACATTGTTGTCACATGACCTCACCATATTGTATATGAATGGCATATAGTCATTTCAGAAATAAATTATTGTGCATTTAGTTTAAAGGGATAGTTCACCCAAAAATGGAGGTAAAATATGATATAAATACTGTTCGGTTTCTGGCACAAACCGATCGTTTCGTGTCTTAGGACATCAATGTATCGTCATGAGCCGCAGGGTTTAATTTGGTTTTGTTGGTGTATGTTTTTTTGACTCTCAAAGCCGGGATTCCCATACACTTCCATTATATGACTGACAGACTGCAACGGTTTGAGTTAAAAATCTCAGTTTGTGTTCTACTGAAGAAACAAAGTCACCTACATCTTGGATGCCCTGGGGGTAAGCAGATAAACATCACATTTTCATTTTTGGGTGAACTATCCCTTTAATTTCCTTCAGAAATTCAGCATTCTGTGCCAAGTATACTATAAATCATGCAGTAAGAGTAGTATGCTGTTCTGAACATAACTAGCGTTTAATAAACTGCCAGTTGCAAAAAAAAAAAAACATTCAACATTCTACTTTTTTGTTTTATTTTTAGATACTACTTTGGTCATTAAAATGTAGGATAATTATACAAGAATTAAAATAGTTTCGATGTAGTTTTAGATATGTACAGACATGTCATGTTAACTACACATAAGCGTATAAGTAAGTGCATGTATTCAGCATGTACTGCGGTAGAGCCATGTGAAGTGAAAGCACGTCATAATACATAACAAACTGGCACCAGACTGCCAAAGTAAAGTGATTTAAGTGATTTATCATTTCACCAGCAGGATTGAGATGATTAAACCAGCCAGACTTTACATAACAGTCAATGATGTGAATCAGACTCTATAACAGTGGTGTGATCGAGTGAAAATCCTCCAGTGTGGAGCTGGAGTGACTGAGAGAGGTGTGTTTGTATATCAAACTTACCAACACAACACACCAGTCTCTCTCCATAACTGCTCTGGGAAATAATTCCATCACTGCAAAACATCCTGAGACATGGCCAGCGTCTCCTGCATCTTAAAGACGGCTAATGATTTCAGTCACAGGCAATCATGAAACTGTATGGCCTCTGTTATCCAATGGCAAAGCTGCCTATCTCATCTATCTATCACTGAGGAATGGACATTTAAATAAAACTTAACAGACTAACAGATAAGTCATGCAACTTTTTTTTTTTTTTTAAATTTAAGAAATTTAAAGAAATTATCCAAGAAGCCTTGTAAGGCTATTTTCATTTAAATTTTCAGTAAACATTTGGTAATTTTGTTCTGTGTCTGCCATTTATTTTTTTAATGTCTAGATAGTTTTTATTATTTTATAGTTCAGCAAGATAAACTAAATGAAAATGAAAAATATTTCCTTGGCAACTCAATGGAATAAAATAATTTTAGATTTTATTTATTTATTTATTTATTTATTTATTTTAGTTAACTATAGGACATACAGAGAAGTTGTGATTATATATTTGACTCTACAAATTTTATTATGATTATCTGATTCTGATAACCACTAATGATTTTGTAACAGACCAGATCGCCAACCTAATGAACACTGAGGCCAGTGAACTGTTATGAAATTATAATTCTGACATGCCATAAAATAATTTTTAAAAAAATGGTAATTGCAACTTTTTCACAATTTAGAATTTTTTACTCATAACTCAGACTTTTGTTTCAGAATTGCACAATTTTAACTATGATATATAAACCCGGAATTGCAAGAGAAAAGTCAGAATTGTGAGTTTACATCTTGCAATTCTAAAGTTTATGTCTTGAAATTCTGCCTTTTTCTCAGAACTCTGAGCTTATATCTCAGAACTGCGAGGGAAAAGTCTGAATTGTGAAATAAAAAGCAATGCAATAAGCTTTTTTTATTCCTTGGCAGAAATGGACTTCCATTGGAAATGCATGTGGAGAAGCATTATTAAAAGAAACTAATGCATCAAGAATTTAGAAGAGCAGAATTGCAATTGAAAGTAATTGGTTGAGACCCGGTTAAGATGTACCACAATATGAAATGAAACCTCATTTACGAGTGAAGGGCTAAAAATAACAGCCGAACTCCAGCAGAAGCATCCCTTTGGTTCATAAAAGCCCGTAAGCGGCAGCCCCTTTATGGCTCCCGAAGGCCAGTCGCTGCACACGTTCCCTACATGCCCTGCTGCTCCCTAAAGAAAACACACTCATTCAAACATCCTACAATATCCAGGAGTAAGACAGCACAGGGGCCTCATGTCCGGCCCTCCAGCATATGTGCTGTTTATATCAACCGTCTAGAACTTTCCACTGTGGTGGTGTTATGAGTGAAGTTACTGTATACGCTCAGATGGGAGCTCTCCTATGAATCTGATTTGGAAATGTATACAGAACTGTCTCTGGTGTACTTCAGCTCAGAAGCACTTTTTATCCAATGCACACATGGAAAAACTGCGCCTCTGGATTTGATGTCATTTGCAATTCAAAGTTGTGAATTGTGAATTACTACAGTCTGCATTGTGTTCACGTCTACTGATTCTAAAAGAAAAAAGAAAAAGAAAAAAAAGAAAAGAAAAAAAAACCTAATATTTCCCTGTAAATGTGATATCTATTACTACTTTCTTCTGAGTTTGCAAAAATAACATTTTAGGATAACATGTAGCATAATTCTGATGTTTAGTAGATGCAAAGGAAATTATGTAGATATTCAAGACCAAACGGTTTTCTGGTTCATAGAATAGATAAGAATGGAATATGTATACTTATTTATAATGATCAAAATCATCAACCTCATTTCCATAACCTATGTATCATTACCGCAACAGGTGTTCGTTTAATATTACCTCACTATATGAAAAAACAGTAGTTTGCTTTTAAATGCATGTGCAGAATCAATACATTATGTTTCAGTTTTGCCCCATTATTTTGAAAAAATGTCAAGTTTCAATTAAATACATGTATATATTAAAAATAATAGATTGCAAATTGTGGAAGGTGTTGTGGTAATGAGAGAAATCAGTCAAAATCAAATAAAAATTTTAATTTAAAAAATATTGATTATTTTAAGTAACTGTTTTTCAAGTAACTGTGCATGACTGTTAATAATTAATTTAAAAAATGTTAAAATGCATTCAATTTCCTAATGGTATTAACATTTCCAGACTGTTGTGGTAATGAGATTTGTAACGGATTGGAAAATATGTCCAAAAAGGAGTCAAAAACAATGCCTAAAAATGTTTCAATAAAAAATTATATATATATATATATATATATATATATATATAGGTTGTAAATTCTGGAATGTGTTGTGGTAATTACAAGAATCAAATAAAAATGTTAATTTAAAAATAAATATTATTTTGGAGTTTTAAGTAACTGTGCATGACTGTTAGCAATTTTTTATTTTTTTTTTATGTGAAAATGTATTCATTTTCCTAATGGTATTGGTATTTTCAGAATGTTGTGGTAATGAGATTTTAGGAAAAAAATTGTTGAAAAAATTGTTCAGTAAATGTTTTTAAATTGCTCATAAACCCTTCAGATCTTGTTTTCAATACCAAAAATGTAATTTGTTGATGCAAGTATTTTTTTTTAAATGTTTGAAATCTTTGAAACCAAGATTTCATTAGAATCACCAGTTAAAAAAAAAAAAACACAAAGCAAAATGAAACCCATAACCACTCCCCTTTCTCATCTGACACCCTCTATTACTGGAATTAAAGGGTTAATCTTCCTGCCAAAAACAAGACGAAACAAGCTGAGAACATGAGCACAACCGAGACCTTCTAACTCGCTACTGTTGTGAAACCTCTTACCTTCACCTCTGTGTTTTCTCACACACCAGACTGCAATCAGAGTGACAACATGCCCCAAAAGCACCAGGCTGGGGAGAGCGGACTGTGAGGGCTGAGATCAGCCTGCATGAGTCAGGCGGCGGGAACAGGTGGGAGCAGATGGGCGACTTGGGCTGTGTTCCCGAGTTAGGGAGTGAATCCAGACATTTAAAAAAGACGCCAGTGCAGCGTCTCTCTGCCAAACGTGGAATCAAAAGAGATCTAGTAACTTTCTGCTTCTTCCTTCTGAAGGGAGTTTCCTCCACTACTCTATCTTGTCTTGTCTACATTCCTTCTGTCCATTCTCACGGTCCTTAACATGCTGAAAACATCACTGCGTATTCATTCACTCTCTTCTTTCTCACTGTAATTGTTCTGAACTCTCAAAGTGAGAACATGTTTCGATACAGAATTAAATAAGACGTCAAGCTGAGAAGCTCATAAACCAGCGTGTTTGAACATTTAACACGACTCCAGGGTTTGCAGAACCTGCTGAGTTTGAAATCAGAAGACACACCTAGTCTCTCGGGACAAACTAGTTAAAGTATTTCATCAATCCAAAGATAATTATACACCAAAGGCAATCATTAGCACTTTAAAACAACCGCCCATCTTAGAAGATTTAAAAACACAAAAAGTCATACCTAATTCAGATTCAGTGAAAGTCAAAATGAAATCAAAAACCGACTCTATTTACTTTCTTAACACATAATCCTGGTCGTCGGAATGATTTATCAGTGCTGTTCTATATTTAGAACAGAGTATTAGTAGAGTATTACAAGACCGTCTGTATAATATCCGCTAACACTTGATTTTGATGGTCTCCCAACAGACATTTTACTGACTATAAGTAACTTTACAAGCATGTCAACTTATTCTACTAACCCTAACCTAACAGTCTACTAATACTCTAATGAGAGTTAGTTGACAAGTTACTTATAGTTAGTAGAATGTCTAACATGGTCTATCAAAATAAAGTGTAACCATCAATGTGTTAATTTAAT
This sequence comes from Sinocyclocheilus rhinocerous, assembly GCF_001515625.1. Taxonomy (NCBI): domain Eukaryota; kingdom Metazoa; phylum Chordata; class Actinopteri; order Cypriniformes; family Cyprinidae; genus Sinocyclocheilus; species Sinocyclocheilus rhinocerous. The sequence continues at coordinate 257,726 of NW_015661078.1, read as the reverse complement.
TTACTCTGCCTCTGAAACTTTTTGTTGTCATCACTGATTATTTATTTTTCAACCCCTCCAACTATTTGGCTCCATTCTGGTATGTAATGCCCACTTGGGTTGTAAATGATGTTGACTTTCAGGTCTATTGCCAGCATCTGTTATATGTAGTGTTGTTGTTGATTACTAAAACCAAAAAGCTTAAAGTCCCCATGAAATCAAAATTAAAGTTTTTTGGGTGTTAGTATCAATATGTTAGTCTTAAGGTTATCTATAAGGCAGTGTGCTCCAAAACAGTGACAACATTCGCATTTAGAAGATATAAGCATTCAAAGCTTGCAGTTCGTCACTTCCGCCAAAACGGCTCAATGAATCTTTTTGACGTCACATCGTACTTCAGCTTCTCATTAAACTCTCTGTCCAATCAAATGCTCTCTAGAATCCGAAGCCCCGACCCCCTACACTATAAAATAGACGCTGAATGTGGCTTTACGGAGCTCAACGGCTCTAGCCCAAGCTGTGATATAAACGAACGCTATTGGCTATTTTAAAAAGGGGCGGGGCTGCTTGATATGTCCCGCCCTGTCTTGTGTAAAATGACGTCAACACATAGAGTAACGCTGCGTGTTTCTAAGCATTTCAGGGGACCTTTAAGTACCAAAATGACTAAAACTGAAATAAAAATACATTCAATCTAAATAAAAATATTAAACTAATTAAAATGGCAAATAAAATAAACAAATTTTTAAAAAATATATAAAATAAAATCTAATTAAAAATATTAATAAATACACTAATAGCATATAAATAATACTAGAATAACACTTGTTATATGCTGTTGATTGCCACAGACAATCATTTTGACTTGCACTTTATTAAAAAAATAAAAATTAGTTGACAGTTGCAATGCAAAGTCCACACACTTATATCATAGATGCTGTCCACAAAGCTAAACACACAGACTGAATCACCTTTAAATGGGAATTGTTCATTTCTTTGGTAGATTTGGACATACTGTAAGATTCACCATTGAGTATTGAAAGCAAAGCAACTTTGGAGTTACAGTACGGTATTTCCTGGCGCTCTCTATTATTACAGCGTGAGTGAAGCCTGTTTCAAGCCTGAAACAGGTGGAGGCGTTTTTACAGCTCTCAGAAATAGCGCAGATACGGGACACTTCACATTCCCATGCAGACACAGAGAATTCCCTTCTGAAATCCAACTCTCGCCCTGTTTTTCTACCCGCCCACCGCGCTTTACCACGATAAAACTATCCATTAGACCTGACGAACGTAACTCCTCCAGGTAGAGCTCGCACCTATCCACTGCGGAGCGGCAAAAAAAATAACAAACCAATCATCCAAAACTAAAACTAAAACTAAAACACATCACAGATAACTGAAGTGTGAACGGGTTTAAATATGGAATAGAATTGATAACTCGATGTCTGAAAGAGAAGCATTTTGTATGTCAACACTGAGAGTTTCCCCTCCCACCTCCACCAACATAACATAACATATTAATATAATAAAAGACACATATAGTCAAACGCTTGATGATCTGACCTACCAGGTATGATCTTCATGAAGTTTGAGGAACAGCAAAGGTGGACAAGCAGAACAAGAACGTGCCAATAAAGAAAAAGAAAGAGTCTGGGTTTGTTTGGTCGCCAATGTCCCCTTCTTATTTTTGACGGCCCTTGCCTGCTGTTTGGATATGTCAGCGCTGCTCCCCGGTGGCTTTGCAATTAGGGGGGCGGAGGCTGAGGGTCAGGACGGGACGGGGCGGTGTGAGTGGGGAAAACAGCTCACTGTGGATATAAATATCAGCCTGGGCAAGCTGCTCACGCTGGCACAGATAGAAACTGATGAAACCCGCGCTGGCCTCTTTGAACAGAGATCAGTTTGTTCCTGGATGATGCACTCTAAAAGATGCTGGGTTGAATACAACCCAGTGCTGGGTAAAATAGGGACAAACCCAGCAATTGGGTTGTTTTGACCCAGCGGTTGGGTTACTACCCAGAAGGTTGGGTTAAACATTTAACGCAACCGCTGGGTCAAAACAGCCCAATTGCTGGGTTTGTCCCTATTTTACCCAGCACTGGGTTATATTTAACCCAGCATTTTTTAGAGTGTGATTGAGTTATTCTATGATATTGCATCACAGTCTGTTGGCTTTACCTTCCAAGACGCCAGTTTCATTAAAGGTTCTGAGAAATAATTGGCTTGAAATGTGCAAAATACATTGAACTGATAGAATGTACCCTTGCGCAAAAGAAGTGCACTTAATTGATTTGAATGCACACTTGTACTTCAAATCTTAAAAGTACATTTAAAAAAAAACTGTACTTGCAGATAATATAATAAAAGGCCACTTAAATGACTTAAAGAGAGACACTTCCACACACGTAGTACACTTACTAAATAAACAGTAATAATATCAAATTAAAAGTTTTGGTAACAATTTATTTTAAGGAGTCCTTGTTACACATGTTACATGTACTTACTATTATAATAACAATTAATTATGCATAATTACATGCAAGTAACCCTAATCCTAACCCTAACATATAGTAAGTACATGTAGTTAATTAATATTACTCAGTACTTAAATGTATAATTACAGTGTAACAAAGACACCTTAAAATAAAGTGTAACCAAAGTTTTTGAATCATTAAATCATTTAAAAATCATTTGATGCGCTTTAAAGAAGTGCACTTATTTTGATGTGTTGACTAACATACTAAAGCACATGTAAAGTACTTGTTTATCATTTTAACTTCAGTGTGTTATTCAATATATAATTTAAAGTTAATATATTTTAAATGTACTAAATTGCAACTTTATCATTAATACAAGTTTCAATAGAAATGGCATTAGAGTATATTTTAGTTTAGTATAAATGTTTGTCAGTGCATTCAGCAGAAACACTAAACATAGTTCAAAGACAATAGAATTAATTATGAAATTACATATAAAGATGTACTTACATCCTACTTAAGTGGGTCAAAAAACACTCTAAAGTTCAGCTAATTGCATTTAATATAAAATTAAACTATAACACATTTTCACTTAATTGCAAATAACATGAAGTGTCTGAAAACATTACATTCAGATCACAATTAAGTATATTCTTTTAAAGTACATTACTTCTATAATAAATACTTTTATTTTTTTTAAAGTATGCTCCTTTTTACACTTGGAAAAGCACAGGGTTGCCAGGGTTCATGTTTTTTATTTATATATGGAATGGGATTCCTGGCATGACTGGAAATCTCTTGTGCCATATCACAAGTCTTTAGTGGCCACCCGTGAAGCCAGACTTAAACTAAATATAGCAGAGTTTTACACAGCAATCCACTGAAATTAGCATATGGCATTGTGAATTACGGTGTTGACAGAGTGTCAATTTCATTTTCCCCACATGTTTACAGCGCTTATGACTGTGATTAAATGGAGTATTTGTAGGTGTCTAATTTGCAGGACTTGGCTATTTAGAAAATGAGATGAGCACTGACTGATCAAAACAAGTAATCAGTCCCAGTCTGACTCCACTGAGGCTGTTTAATACATTATAAATAGGTCTAAAAATTAGTGGGTCAACTTTCCTATTAAAATAACGTGCACTGAAATGAATCATCTTGATTTAGCATGCAAATGATAGACTAATGAAAGTTTTTTTTTTTTTTGACCAATCACATGACATCAAATACTACTCAGTTTATTATGGTATGACCTCTTAGTGTCAGACAATAAATAAATAATTAAATGCATAAATAAATCATGGCAACTACTTTTTCTTTTCCATGATGCTTCATCCACACCAGTAGGTGACAGTATTATAAAGTCAGAGACCGCTGTTAACACTGAAATAAATAAATAAATAAACAAACAAATAAATCAATCAATCAATAACAGAGTGGTGTAGGATTTACTTTGAAATCATTTTTAACTCAGAAATTACTAGTAAATTACAAAGAAATGGCAAATAACACTTTGAATTAAACATGAAATTTTAAGACTGAAAAGACTGAAATAGTATTTTCTTGTAAAATGTACTCCAGTAATCTTTGTTTTACTTACAACTTCAAACAATCATTTTTATGAGTCATTTTATGAGTCAAACAATCATTTGCCAGTGAACCAACAAAACAAAAAAATGACAACTCATACAGCAAAGAGGAAAATCAGTTCCTCAGTGAAAGGTTATTGTGTGTCATTACACATTCACCTGGGTTTTTTTTAATGATGTGGACAGAAAAGACTATGACATGAAAACAACTGTTATTTCAGAGGAATGTCTCATAAATCTTTTACATATTGCTGTCTATAGAAGCACTGATGGTTTACTGAGGCATGACTAGGTCTGGGACCATTACATGGTTCGTGAAAAGTAGGCTATTTATCAGATCTCCCACTTAGATTTCCTATTTCATAAAGTTGACATATTAATATAGTTTAATGGGTTTATTATCTCCGAGCCAGTGCATAATCTCTTGGTTTAGGTAAGACAGTATAAAACACCAATAAAGATAGAGCTACCCGTTTTATACATGCATGCATGTCAACATTAGCAAACAGCTGTAAGACCATAATACTACCAGGTGTCAGAGTAGCTGATCCATAGACATCTCATAAATATCAAACAAGAAAGCAGATCATTGTCAAATGATGAAACTATGCCTGGTATAACAGTAACTAAAACATTTTGAGGGTAAAGGTTGTGGGTAAATACTAAAACTGGGTAATGCTGTGAAAATGTTAAAAAAGTTAATCAATATAATTTCTAATACACTTTCTACATTAAGAGTTAACATTGAATACTATTATATTTATAAATGTAACCAAGATTAATAAGAACATGTGGATCCTTTAGCAGCGATATTGTTTCTTATGTTAACCATGCAGGTTTTAGAACGTTACAGACTTTATGCATTAAAAAATTACAGTATCATATTTTTAAAAAAGCTATTAAGTAACAAGTGAACAATGAAATTGTAAACTTTTAGGACTGAGTGAAAGCGTGAACATTTTTTCTGCCTAAACAGAAACTGACTTTTAAATATAACCCTAAAATAAAGGTGCTTCACGATGCCATAGAAGGACCTTTTTGTCTAAATGGTTCCATAAAGAACCTTTAACATCTGAAGAACCTTTCTGTTTGACAAAAGTTTCATTGTGACGAAAGAAGGTTCTTCAGATTATTAAAAGGTAAGAAAGAGATGGTTCTTTAAAGAACCATTGACTGAATGGTTCTTTGTGGAACCAAAAATGGTTCTTCTATGGCATCGCTGTGAAGAACCTTCTGAAGCTCCTTTATTTTTAAGAGTGTACGCTGAGAAAAATTCACTGGAGTCAAAAGAACGACAACTAGCCTTCATCTTTACCAAGAATATAGAGCGGTCTCTGCAAAAGGTCTCCCTTCACAAGAGGTGAAGGGCCAGTTATAGAAGTCACAGCACCAGACACTGGTAGAATGTGTCCGATAAGACTTCTTAAAGGTCAGATTCATTTGGCTCCTCTGAACTGACTGCATGACTCATGAACTGCACCACAATCATGTGGCATTGAGAACATCAGAGAGCGCCTGTCACAACATCACAAGCATGCAGGAATGTATGGTGGAGGCGGACAGAAACACACACTTGCACAACACAGAACAGAGAACAGTGCAAATGGAGAGCTCAGACTTCTGCTCATGCATGACCAGCGAATTACTCAAATATTACTAATGAATAAAGTATTGCTCCTACGCCATTACTGAAGAACAAAAAGGTACTAGGTACAAAAAAATCATTTCCTTCCTAGCTGTAGGCTAAAATTACTTAAAAACACATGAATGAACTTGTATCGAAAAGACCTGCTGAAGGTAATACAGAGTTTTTTTTTCTATAGACAGATGTGTAGAGATACAGTAGGGGGCAGCAGAAAATTACAGAGATGTAACCTCAAACACATCTGACTCTGACTCAGTCAGAGCAAAATATTGTATAAATTATTTTTCCTCTTCAAATCCAATTGCGTTTGGTTGGGAACTATGGGAACTGTGGATTCCTGAAAGACCTGTCATGCTGAAGTGACTAACAAAAACCTTCAAAGGCTAATTGTTTTTGGAGCTTTCCTCCGTGATACACCTACTAAACACACCCATTAGATTGTGCAAACTATTTAACTAGTTGCTGTCATTTCTTAAAGCATAGACCCATGATTCACTAACTCTACAAATAGTGGATCGTTCCAGTGTACAATATGAAGCACTAATCAATAGTTCCTTTAAATGTCTTTGAATTTCTACCAGCATAAACTGAAATGCACAGCTATACAACAACAAAAGCAACTGCAACACACATTCCAGAGATCTCTGTTGCACTAGGGAAGGAAGACAATGGTGGAATTTGGGATGGACAACTTTATCTATGGTATGTCCCATTGCATAATACACAAAGTCACAAAGCAGAAGTCTCCAGCTAATTGTTGACCACTGGAAACCAGAGACAGGGGTAACAAACCACAGGAAATAACCAAACACACGTGCTTCCTGCAGAAGTGGCACACAGGGTCCTCTAAGCACAGCATTGAGTTTTAGAAGAGCTCTTGTTCTATTCAGAGAACAGAAAAACTATAGCTGTGGGTTGAGTTTGGCAGCAGAGAGAACTGACTTCAAACATTATTGTATTGTCAGAAACACAAGTGCTGCTTAACTGCTCATTACCAGCAGTCTGGTATTCCCCTTGAAGAACGAAAACTTGCAACAAAATCACTAGCTAGTCCCAGTATGCTACAGAGCAAAAGGGTGGTTGCAAAACATTGCACGCATAATTTGATGTTTTGGGTGTGGATGTGTCGTGAATCACTGTGAGAGGTTAATTTCTCGAAATAACTGGAAACAAATATGCCCAGATTTGTGCTTGTGGAAAGCAGGACAAACTGAAAAATATAACTAATAAAAGATTTGCACATTGTTGTATAGACAAAACATGTTTTGAAAAAACACGGTCCACGGTTTTTGATACAAGTTAATGTTATATTAATCGTCCTGCACTGCAGTATACGCTTCTCTGCACAACCTGCAAAACTTAAAAACCTACTTATTAATGCTTAATTCACTTAACATAAAACTCTGGCACCATTCACTCAACATGCATATAAAGTTACACGCCTCTCAAGCAAATCATGCCCAACCGTCTAATAACAGCACAACTATTCCGACACTACACCAGTCACCTTGAACCTCCCACACAGCAAATACGGATGGAAACCGGAGCAGTGCTACCAAAATCAAAGCATTTCAGAGAAAGACAGAATGGTAGAACTGAAAAGGACTCATACCTTCTATGAAGTTGGGGAAGGTTTTTTCCTCTGGCTCTTGGAGCGAATGATCCCAAGAAGTCTCTTCAACGGCACCCTGCAGGAGGCCACGCTCTATGGCCAATTCTTCCAAGACATCATAGTCCAAATCATCTCCTGCAATATCTGGCACTGGGGGTGTAACAGGTTGGTCTGCAACAGGACTGGCAATCTGTTGCACTTCAATCACTTCCTCTACCACAACAATCTTCTTCCGCATGGCGTCGTCTACGGACTGCTCTTGCGCGTCGCAGGTATTCTCGTCGGCAGGAAGAGGTCCAGTGATGACAGGCGGTGCAGGGGCCTTGCTATCCGAGAGCCTGCTCTGCTTCTCTGTGCTCTGCTGTGTGTCAGGAGCAGGCGTGTGTTGTGCAATGCTGGGAGGTTCCCCCTGCTCGGGGAGGGGGCTAAGCTGGGCCGAGGCTGCTGCTGCTGACGCTGAGGCTGCCGGTGCTTCCCGCTGTCTCTGCGAGGAGGATGTTTTTCCTTTCAGAACCTCCCGTTTTTCAGGCAAGGGCTGCGCAGGCTCCACCTCCCCTTTGTGAGCCGGGGCCTCATTCTGTACAGCTGTTGGCTGCACGCTCTCCACAGCGTGCATTCCTTCAGGGGATGTCTTTGCAGAATCATTTGTTGCAACTTGCTCAGGGCCCTCAATCTTAAGAAGGTCAACCTGACCAGCATTCTCTGCCTTTACCTCTATCACCTTTGTCTCAGCTATAGGTGGTGGGACTGGTTTTACGGCTGAAGTTTTGCTTACAGATTTCTGCTTTTTCTTCTTTCCTTTCGAAGGCTTTGGGGCATCCTCTGTATCTCCGTCTTTTGCAGTTGTAGTGACTACAGGTTCCTCAGTCAGGTTTGCTGGTGATGGCTTTTGTTTAACAGAATCAGAATCTATATTAGAATCCAATTTCTTAGGCGTTTGCACAACTACTTGCGAAGTCTTGCTGGAGTCAGCTGTGGAAATCTTTACTTCAGCACCTGTAGATGGGGACTGAGTTTCAGGGCTGACATCAGGCCTATGACCTTTAAACTCTGCCTTGACCCCAGCAGTAGAAATGGCACAAGGAATCTCCACCTTTTCATGAACTTTCAATGGACTAGTGTTGTCATCTTTAGATGCTTCTTGGACTTTTTGGGAACCAAGTGTTCTCTGCTGTTTGTCAATCATTTGAACAGTGCTAGATGCTATGGGCGGCACTGCTGTCTCCTCTACAGAAAGCTCAGGAGTGTGCAGTGGCAGATTAATCTCTGATTTCTTTTCAGCAATGTGTATTGCCAAATCTTCGTCCTTCTTAGGCAGAAGTGGCATTGCTGATTCTACAGATTTGACAGACACCTGGGCGCTAATGAAGGTAGATGACTTCGTCTCATCGGCATGAACAGCAATGTAGGTCTCATTTGTAACGTCTGTTTTTTCATTCTTGATTGGTTGTTCTTGCACATTTTTGGTCAGCATGGTTTTCTGCGTTTTCTCCACTTTTGGTTTTGATGGAGAAGAATGAGGAGCATCCTTAGGTGTTTTGCTATCACTTGTGGATGTGGTTTCTACAGAGACATTAATGCGCAATTCTTCCTTTGGCTTTTCTTTTACTGCTTCAGTAGAGACAGACAATACAGAGGATTCCATTGTTGTTGCCTCTACTCTTGACAAAACGGTTTGTATATCCTGCACATTTTTGGTCTTTGTGGTTTTCTGCATTTTCTCCACTTTTGGTTTTGATGGAGTAGGGCGAGGAGCCTTCTTATCCTCTTTGCTATCACCTTTGGATGTTATTTCTTGAGAGACACTGACACGCATTTCTTCCTTGGGCTTTTCTTTTTCTGCTTCAGTAGAGGTGGAGGATTTCACTGCAGTTGTCTCTACTACTGATGAAACAGCTGGCACATCCTGCACATTTCTAGTTTTCTGTGTTTTCTCCACCTTCGGTTTTGATAGAGTAGGATGAGGAGCATCCTTAACCATTTTGCTATCGCCAGTTACTGCGAATGTGGTTTCCTGGGAGACTTTCATAAACACCTCTTCTGTGTGCTTTTCTTTGACTGCTTCAGCAGAGACAGGAAATACAGAGGATTCCACTGCTGTTGACAAAACGTTTGATATATCCTGCACATTTTTTGTCTTTGTTGTTTTCTCCACTTTTGTTTTTGATGCAGTGAGATGAAGAGCATCTCTTTTGCTATCACCTGTGGATGTGGTTTGAGAGACCTTGATATACACTTCTTCCTTGGACTTTTCTTTGACTGCTTCAGTAGAGACAGAGGATTTCACTGCAGTTGTCTCTACTGCTGATGAAACAATTGGCACATCCTGTACATTTTCGGTCGCAGGGGCTTGCTGTGTTTTCTCAACCTTTGATTTTGACTGTGTAGGACGAGTAGCATCCTTATCAATTTTGCTATTACTTTTTGGTGTGGTTTCCTGGGAGACACTGACACACACATCTTCCTTGGGCTTTTCTTTGACTTCTTCAGTAGAGACAGAGGATTCCACTGCTGATGAAACAGCTGACACATCCTGCACATCTTTTGACATCAAGGATTGCTGTGTTTTCTCCACCTTCAGTTCTGCTGGAGTAGGATGAAGAGCATCTTCAGCCATTTTGCTATTATCTGCTACTGTGGATGTGGTTTTCTTAGAGACCTTAATAAACACCTCTTCTTTGGGCTTTTCTTTTGCTGCTTCAGCAGGAACAGATGACACAGAGGATTCGCCTGATGTTGCACCTGCTGTTGATGAGACATCCTGCACATTTTTGGCCACAGTAGTTTTCTGTGTTTCCTCTACCTTTGGTTTTGCAGCATCTGTAGCTGTCACAGTGGATGTAGTTTGCTGGACGACCTTGAATACCTCTTCCTTGGGCTTTTCTTTGACTGCTTTAGTATGAACAGAATATAGAGAGGATTCCACTGCAATTGTTCTTTCCACTGATGAAACAGCTGGCAGATCCTGCACATTTTTCGTCACAAGAGCTTTCTGTTTTTTCTCCACCTTCGGTTTTGAGGGAGGAGGATGACGAGCATCCTTAGCCATTTTGCTCTCGCCAGTTGCTGTGGATGTTGATTCTGCTGCTGTTCCGCCCACTTTTGAAGAAATGGTAGCCACATCTGGGCTCACATTAACCGTTTGTGTTTTCTGAACGAATGCCGTCTTGGTGCATTCTTTGCGTTCTACCATCTTTTCCTGTTCAAATGGCTTGGCATGGTAAGCTTCAATTGGAGGCATATGGCAGACCGAATGCACAGCGACCTTCCTCCTCACACTTGGTTCCATCTCTTTGGTGTAATCGAGAGTATCAGAAAGCATGGGCTGCTCTTTGAATTCCCATGATCCTTTGGGTTTGATCTGAGTGCTAGCCATTGGACGACCTCTAAATCTTGGTGTTCTCTCCCTGGATTCAATCATTTCAGCCTCATCCATGCTCGCCATTTTGCGACGGTACTCCTGTCGATCAAGCAAAGCCTCCTGCTTTTCTGCACCCATCTTGCCGGGTTTGGAAACATAAGAAGTTGGACCCTGAACAGCTTGAACGTGTTCTGCCCTGCGGGTGATGGCCAGAGTGGCAGCTGGCCGTTGTACTCTCTGCAGAGGCGTGGGAACGATCTCTGGAGGCAAATGCAGGTAATCACGCAGGTAGACAATCCCTTCATTAGTAAGGTACCAGTAGTAATGCCTCCATGCAAAGGTCTCCCTCACATACCCCCTGGACTTCAGCGAGCCCATGGCTCTTATCACCTGCAGGTTATCCACACTAGGAATCTCAGGGTGCTTGGTCTGAGGCCGCTTGTCTTTCTTGGCCACCATGACGCCATCCCGAAACAGATGCTCATAGATGGCCTTTAGGTTGTCCAGGGGCATTACCATTCCCGCAACCATTGTGCTTCCTTAGTCGTGCAGCGTCTGAATAAACAGGAACAGCTTTGCCAAAGAAGAACAAGTCACTGAATGACCTCACTCTCCAGAGTCCTGTGGCAGAGCCTGCTACCACGTGCTATCAATTCAATCAAAACAGACGCTAAAAGTAAATACAACCTGCTATTCTGTGTTTGTACGCAGTTGTTTAGCTAACTTCCCTCCTAATCAAAAGAGTTTCTTCTTCCTTCTCAAATTTTCTCAGAGGCAAAGGAAAAACGTAGAAAAGGAAAACTGTGCTCTCCTTTACTCAGCCTTCCTTGGAAATGAGCATAGTCTGGACTGGCAGAGCTGCAATGAGAGGGGGTGTGTGTAAAAGAGAGAAAGAGGGAGAGTACTATGATCTAGCCAGCCCCTCCCACCTTAGTCAAGCAAGGAAGAAACTGTTAGAATCAAACTGCACGGTCGGCAGACTCTTAACAGTTGTGAATGGCTTGAAGTAAGCACTTGCAAAGACATTCACCAAAAGTACAGGGAGCAAAAATAGAACTCTAAAAGTAGAAAAAAAAAGAAGTGCCCGTTCAGCACACTTATGCCTCACTGAGGCATATGTACAGCAAAGTCTAGGAGGAGCCACCCACAGTGGTGCACAGCACACATTACACACCCCCGGGTGTGTTGGACCATCTCACAAGAAGTGGATTGGTCAATGAGAAGCTAGGTTAGAAAAAAGGAGGCCCCTTTCATCCTGTCATCCAATAGGTGAAAGATACAGTTATTAACACCCACCTCAGGCAAGCAAGGTTTACACGCTTCATATCATGTAATGGGACACTCCTTTTGCCCTACAGGCACTTGAATTCCTCAAAACGTTCCTTACAGCAAGTCCTTTGGATAGAAGATAAATAGGTTGACATAGAACATTTGAATATGCATAACTGACTTAACTGATGAATCAGTGCGGATACTGCACAGGAAGAAAGCATGAGACAGCAGGGACTCAAATGGAGAAAAAAAACACGTCATGTCCATTGTTAATGTTATTACAAGTGCAAACACAAAACATATGTTACGGTTTAGCTTTAAACTAAGGCTAATTTCAAATGAGCAGCTGGTTATTGTTTTGCATAATGATTCATTTGTATAAAATCCATGGTTAAATATGGTGTTTAAAGATGTTAAAAGACTGCGCGCGCACACACACACACACACACACAGTATTACACTAAGCACGTTTTTACAAACACTGCTGGCAGTACAGCGACATGATGCAACAGACTGAAAGTACGTTTGAAGAATTCATCTAGAGCTCTATATATCTCAATCTCAATAAAGCTGCTGAATTTCAGTTTCCTATGAGAGAGTCTGCTAAATAAAGAACTGCTTTACTGCTAACCTTTCGAAGGAACCAAGAACGTGGTGTGTGATTTGAGAGGGAGAGTAAGGCAGGGACAGACACAGACAGATGCAGATACGGAGAGCAGAAAGGGAGAGGTGTAGAGTTGCACTGATTGTCTCTAATGCCTTCTGGAAAAACGGCATAGATACTTCTTAATGACTGCTGCAATTACCAATTTTCTGAGTATATCCGGTAGGAATGAGTGGTAAGGATATGCCATACGCAGCACTTCATACCTCAAACGGACAGATGTTTTTGTTTTAATCACCATGGAAATAGACAGACAGTGTGTCAGTTCCGGGAAACTCAAATATCCTCTTTCACGTCACTCCAACGCCATGAAAATAACTTCTGGGCAACAGTGTGGGACATCACAGCAATCTTAACCTAAATCTGTCATAATCAGTACTGATAGATGTTGGCAGTGTGTACGGCACCATAGAGAAAATCATTTATTTGACTCATTAAACTGTTTTTTATCCGTAATTTATTTTATTATAACATAATTATTCATAGTTAGTGTGATGTTAAATTGTAACAATATTTTACAATATTACTGTTTTTACTGTATTTTTGATCAAATAAATGCATCCTTGGTGAGACTTCTTTCAAAAACATTGAAAAAACCTTACTGACCCCAAACGTTTGAGCTTGTATCATTTCAAATGTGATTAACTGTATGCCTAGAATGATCATTTTAAAAACATATTCTTGACCTAGAAAAAAGCAGACCTAGAAAGAGCAATAAGGGATCGTGCTCTCTCTTTTCTTTCTTGGCATTATCAGTCTGTCAGGTTCTGACCGGTCTCAGCCAGAATGACTTTAATGGTTTTATAATTAGCTGAGGCTGTAAAACAAAAGATGTACTCCGTTTTATAACAGTATACATTTCAAGACTTGTTTCCAGGTGCACGAAAAAAAGTCCCAGCATTTGTTTGAAAGGTTTCACTATAGCTGATGACTGGACAAATCCATCTTCAAGTAAGCAGTGAGTCAGGTTCTGACCGGTCTCAGCCAGAATGACTTTAATGGTTTTATAATTAGCTGAGGCTGTAAAACAAAAGATGTACTCCGTTTTATAACAGTATACATTTCAAGACTTGTTTCCAGGTGCACGAAAAAAGTCCAGCATTTGTTTGAAAGGTTTCATTATAGCTGAAGACTGTTTCAAATCCATCTTCAAGTAAGCAGTGAGAGTTAGCAACTACACACAATCATAATAAACATAATCTCTACCTAAAAAAAAGAAAAGAAGAGATCTTCCAGAAGTGAAATTTCTTCATAATGACTAAACAGCGGTGATTCACTGATCGTTATTTGTTCCTCAATTATTCCTATGTGAGTCATTAGAGATACTTACGTTCACACTGTAATGGATTTCAGTGTAGAAAACCTCTTTATTTAACATTAAACGAAAGACAAGCCATAAAGAGGCTGGAGAATGAATTTGAGGTCACCTAATAGAATTTAGTGAAGAATCATTTCAGCTCTTTGTGTGTGTTGCCCAGAATAGACACGATCTGGCTGTCTTCCCACTGTAAAGTGTTCACTAGTGCTCAGAAACACATGCCTTCCTCCTTCAGCCCGCTGACAAAGGTCGACATGCCCCAGAGGTCAGATTTGCATGTGTCCGTGGCAACAGATTTGACAAGCCAGCTGGAATATAATTAAAGAAATTCTTCCTTTTTTTAACATCCTCAAATTAGATTTCATTTTAGCTTTCACATGACTTTTTCCAGTCACTTTCATTCCTAAAAAAGATTCAAATTGTGAAAACTCAACGTAAAATGACTGGCAGATATGACTGGCAGAGGCTTGAAACATTTGTTTGAGAATTTGTCACTTCAGAGCTCCCTATGTAAATGAGAACAAAGTGTGGTGGAGATTGTGTTTGATTTATATTCAGCTCTTCTTCTGAAGAATCTGAACTGAATACTCTTCAGATCTGTTGGGCTGAATATAATTTGCAATATTAATGTAGAATGCAAATCAATCTGAGCACACAGAACACACCCCTACAATTAACACATTGTATTCTATAACATTCTATAACACTGGAAAGTCAACAAATTGCTTTTTCTTTTTCATTTAGTCTAAAAAAGTAAAAACAGAGAATCAAAGGAAAAACTGTTGCATGATCGTTAGATCAGCCTTCACTCAAATAAAATAAGTTACGCACACTATAATCAGGAAGCAGAACATTTGAACATTCAGACTTATAAAAGCTCAGGCTCTTAGCCTGTGGCTAGTGCTGTAAAGGTTGGGGACGGGGCTTCAGCTGTCCCGTACGACACCAGTACAGAGTATCCATAGTGTCACCTCTAACCTCCAGCACCTGTTCACAACCAGAAGAAACCCAATCTCACTCTGTTCTCAGCTGATCAGGAACCTTATAAGGATTGAATCAAGGAGTTCTGACACACCTGGAGAGCTCAAATATGATCCGAATTTCAATAGCTGCCCAAATCTGGTTCTACAGCTTATCATATAATCTTAAGGAAGTAAACATTGCCCCGAATATGTTTATGTTGAACCATCTCCAACCAGCTGAGGTCAAGCATTTCTTATCATGCTGTCTTTTAATTTCCTGTTGTACTTTACTCCCATTTGCAACACCCAAAACAACCAATCTCAGAGTCATTTGGTGCTAAACGAGGCATACAGTAATAGTGATAGTGATTTTTGGCTTCACTAAATAGACCATGCTCATCTGCTCGAAGCATCTGAATGTGAACAAGCACGGCTAATCAACACTCAAGGGTGCGCTTTGAAATGCTAATTTCAATAAGATTAACGTCAAGCGATGATGCAGAAAAAAATTCAATCATGATGGGCAAGGTTTCTCTAGGCATGAGCAGCAAACTTATAGTATAGGTGGGCGGGTTTCTTTCTAAAAAACAAAGAGAACTTATTTTTACCAGCATGTAAAAGATAAACAAGAGCTCTATACATTTCTGACATTTTTTTCTAAAACAAAAATATTCAGATTCAAAAAATAAGCCAAAAAACGCTATGATCCAGAGGACATGATCTTACAGGACAGTAAATGTTGATGATGAGTTTTTCCTGCCAAACTTGGTCCAAGCCAAAGAGTTGTTTCCAAAAATGAAGCTCATAAATATTTGTGAAATGCTGGCAAATTTTATTATAGACTTTTTTTTCAGCTACAAATTAGCTTTCCTCTCCCCCAAAAAGATTTTGATCCATCCATCCATTTATTTTCCAAACCGCTTGCACTTTGTAGGGGCGCGGGAGAAATTCTGATGCTCATGATCAATGCATTCATGGGTAGTTCTAACATAATTAGACAAAACTAAGCCACAGACTCTCTTTAATTTGATTTTGGCAGCTACAAGCAACTAGAGTTGAGACCTATAGTATTTAAAAGGTGCAGAAGTAGAAACCAGCATTTTGCACCTGAACCATACAGGTTTAATTTTGGTAAGCTTCTCCAAAACATTTTCCTCACGTGCTCAAACAGATCCACATTGTTTTAGAAAACGTTAAAACAATGCTCAAACTACTGTTTGTGGGCATGTCTTCATGTTTAAGTGAGGCGCACGTTTGACATCTGAAGCAGCGTAAGCTCCTTCTCTCATTGGCTACACGTGTCTATGGAAAAGTAGTAAAATTATGTAACATGGCAAAAATGACAAGTCTCCCTTGTGCTCTCCACAGCACGAGTCATGGATCACTCCAGCTTGTCCATTTCCTAAATGGAAAGAAACACAAAGTCTCCGATTATCCCTCGCTAAGCACCGTCAACCGTCTGGCCAACACCCAGAGCTTCAGCAAGCGTGCGGTGGAAGGCGTGCATGCAGCTCACCAGTCATTATGGACAACAATACTAATATCCAAAACTATTTATTCACTCTTATTATAGTCCATTTTCAACAATCTAATCTTCTGTTACATATCTACTAATGAATCCCAGGTTTGGAGTTGGAACATGATGGCGTGGAAGTAAATCGCAAGAATGCTTCGTGAGTAGTAAACAGCTCCAGAGGAAAAACTCTAGATTGAGGTTGTTGGGAATTTGAAACAGGCCTGATTTCCCAGCTGTCCCTGTGGGAGCGCGGCGGGAGAGTCAGATCAGTGTGGGAGAGGAAAAGATCCAGCTTCATTAGAAAACGACCGGATAGACATCTCAAGACCAACTTGATCTGTAGGATTAATAGTCATTAGTATTAGTTCATGACAGCAAAGTAAAGACCAAGATGGTTGGTTACCAGCACACATTCTGACTTCAACAAACTAGCAAGACTCAGTCAACCAGCATCATGAGAAAGATCGTGTTGGTTGAGCAGCTCCATTATAAACCAGCATGGGAGTCTAAGACGGTCTTTTCACGTAAGAATGTCTGCCTGTGTTTCAATAGCGCTTCATACAATACAGAATATTTCAAAGCAGCTTCACAGTATTAAACAGATATCAATAACAGAATCGATGCAAACTTCAAATATGGGACCAATTTAAATTCAGCTGTAAATTAATTCTAAAAAGACAATAGTGTCACTATTCTGCACAAGTTCAATTCAGTTCAATAACTCAATTGATGTAGAAAAAAATGATCAATTATGAAACAAATCTGATTCAGATAAAGCTGCCTGACAGAAGACAGTGATGTCATGTGATTTAAGAGTCACTTCATAAGATTTTCACCGTTTCATTTAAGAAAAAATACTATCAAATACACACTGAAACTCAAAGATCTTCATGACAGACCGTCAAAATAAAAGTTTGGTTTGACAGAAATATATTACTATTTTATACATGAACCTCTCAAAGTAACAATCATTTTTATTTTTAAGGAATTTCATTCAACCAAGATATTTTTCATCCATTTTTAATTTGTACAGTTCTGTTGTGCAGCATCTTATTTGACCAAATAAATAAATGCAATGTTTTGTTGTAAATTAATTGTTACATTTTCATTTTATTACACTTTAAACAAATGATCGAGGTGTTAAAGTTTTATTTATTTATTTCATTTGACAATTTTTGATGATAAATTTGTATTAAATCGTAAAACACAGAATTCAGAAAAAATAAAATAGAAAACAGAAGTAAAATAAAGCTGATTTCATGAGGCCCTAAATTAAATGTAGCTTACTCTGTGAAGTTTAATTGTTCACAAACAAGATATATTCATTCTCAAATTGTAACAAACATGTGAAAAGCATTTCCTTCCCCATTAACGGTAAACAAATATTGTGATAAATATCAATATTGTATAAAAAATTATATATATTGTGATAGTATTTTTAGACATATTGCCCAGCACTAGGTGCAGGGATGTTTTGGGTGGTTGCCACGGTGTCTGTGTGGTTGCTAGGTGGTTTCATGCTGGCCCAAGACAAAAGAGCCAAACGTCAAGTCTCTATGATATTCCGGCCTCTGGAAATCAATTTTTTTGTTAATACTGTTAATACACAATCACGTGATGCAATCATGTGTTCATCCGAAGAGCAGCAAAGCAAACTGAATTTGAGAAAATTAAGCTTAATTGCCTTAAATGTGATGATGTGAATGTCCGTCCATACACTACACTGTGGTCATCACCTACCTTTCTTGCTGCTGCGCCAGAAGCGATCTCCCAGAATATCTCCCACATCCTGACTCATCTGATGGTGCATGTCTAGCAGTCTAAGCACCACGTCTTCCCCATGTGGACAACACCACCCCATCTGAAACCCATTCCCCCGTCACACACAGGACGGGGCAAGCAGAGCGTAGCGGAGGGGGGCACGCAGTGGAGAAACAAGAGCTTCTTTTCATGTTCTGCCCACAAACACACAAAGTCATGGAGTCCATAAATCTGTCCCGTCCTGCCCCCTCTATTCTCCCAGAGTCCCATACATCTGCCCCGCTCCAGCAACACTTACTTCCACACAAACACTGGCCTGTTCTGCCACACCAACAAATTCAGCCTGCAATCAATGGGACGAGGTTTATTCATGTGCTGTGAAAGAGAGATCAGACTCTTGGTTTGAGCAGCACAACCAAATAAAACTTTTTTAACAGGCAGGATTGATATCCACCATTAACCAAGGCATTTTGGAGGATAAAACTAATAAGCAGTTACTGGCTGGATCAGCTTCTGCAGTGTTTGGGATAATAGAGTGGGGAAGAGCGTTTTGGGCTGTTGATATGCATTATTAGAGAGCAGGCATTGCGGCTTGAGTGTCTTTCCCATAGCAACCTCATGCCCAGACGCCTGATTTACCACTGCCTGAATCTTATTTGTCAATTTAAGTGCTTTGTCTTTTATAAACCAGCTTGTCTTCAATGAGACGATTATTTGGTAGACATTCCTGCTCAACCGAATCTTGAGAAGCAAAGCATCATCTTTGGGCTTGTTTGCACATTGCTGTTCTTAATGTAACTTTGCAAAGCTTTACATGTTAAAGGCTGTTCATGGCAGTGATTCTCAACTGGTTTTCACTTCAAGACCCAGATTTTACACTGGACCCCAACACAGTACCCAAATTATTTATCATATACAACAAAAATGCATAAAAAAAAGGCAAAAGTGTGATTTACCAGTATGTAACAAGTGATAAATAGTGTATTAATGATAAATACTGTATTAATAATGTCCATATTTAATCAATAACAGATGAATTTGCACTAATACACTGTAAAGTATGACTGAAAGCAAGTGTTTTCTCCTTCCTTTTAAAACTCTATGAATTGTACTATCCAGACTATTTGTGATTATATGGTTGAGTGCAAGTTATTCTCTGCATTTATTATTATTTATATGTTTTTCTCATATCAGAACTGACCTGGAAATTAGGGCTATATATACATGTACTCTTCCGATCTTATATATATATATATATTTTTTTTTTTTTTCAAATAAAGAAAAATTTCAATGGACACAAGACAAAGTGGGGGCATCATTGCATAAGTGAATGTGGCAAAATAATTGTTTCAATTTGATTATATTGTTTTCATAATAATTGGAAGTCAAAATTGTATTGTAATTGAAAATAAAATGTAATTAATTGCAGAGCCTTATTTTTAAGACACGACCTGCCAGTTGAAAACCACTTTTTTTTATATGACATCACAACATTACATGAAATGATTTTATTGCAATAATATGAGGTGCACTGCGGTTCATCTTCACTAAAAAAAACACATCTGGAAGTCATTCACCACAACACAACTGTAATGCTTCAGATTCCTGTCTGCACAAGTAAGTTACATTTCAGTGACATTCATTGTGAAATCAAAAATCATGCTGTTGCAGATCTTCTGAAAAAGTAGAAGGCATGAGTAGAAAAATGTACTATGGTTTTAGTCAAATCTGTACTCGCATACAAAATCTATTATTATAAACTATATTGAGGAGTCATCCATGTTTTTACCTGTGGTTGCCATAGTCTTACAAATAAACAGTTACAGTTTCTATGCACCAACTACAGTTGTTGGTCGATATCTATGCAAGCTGTAAAAAGGAACACTTGGGTAAGTAATATAAAAAAACAGTGCTTTGTGAACGCAGCAGTCTGAAATATCCCAGCAGAAAGCACAAAGCAAGCAGCGTGTTTGTCCCGTGAGTCAGCAGGACGGTTTTACACCACATCAGGGTGTGGTCAGCCAGGCCCTGCGGTCGCCATGGGAACATGAGTCACAGACGGGCCGTCGGCTGGTAAAACCACAGTCTGTCCTGGACTTAGCTCAGTGTTACCTAGCAACAGCACAGCAAAACTCACACCGGACGCCATGCTGGAACAGACAGAGACTTCTGTGCATTTGCATCCGAAGCTGAACGTTATAAACCGACAACATATTCCTTACCAACTTGAACAGGGGCAAGTATATAAACACTTAATAAAAAGTAAGCATGCAGACCGCACATGCATATCTGTACACACGTCAGCATGCATTAAAGTGATTTACGAAAAAACATCCTCTGCTCATTAAAAGTTCAGTTGCACTAGAGAACCAGTGCAGGTCTTTCCAGAAGAAAATAATGTTTTATTTATCTGAGAAAGAATCATGTGGGAATATGACGAACATATAATTTTACGGTCAGACATTATCAGCATCTTGACTCCGATCTCTCTGCTGTCCATTAGTACACACTGGCATTTCTGTTAACTCTGCAGGCCGACAGGCTGCACTATTTCTGTAAATTCACAGTATAGTTTTAGTTCTGTTTGTGTGCCCACGGGAAATGAGAGATAGCACATCTGTTTATGACTCGAGTAAAAAGCTCTGGGCCAGCTTAACTAGTTTGAACTGGTCTCAGACTGGCCAAATTAGTATTTAACTGTTTTAACTGGTCAGAAAGTTACGAGCTGTGAAAAAAAAAAAATCACATATTTGACGTTTAGTATACTTACTAAGCATAAACACAGTCATTTGTTCATGTTACATATACACCATCGTTCAAAAGTTTGGGGGCAAGATTTTGTTTGATTTTTTGAAAAAATATATACTTTTATTCAGCAAGGCTGCATGGAATTGATCAAAAGTGACAGTAAAGACATTTATAATGTGACAAAAGATTTATATTTTAAATAAATGCTGTTCTTTTGAACTTTCTATTCATCAAAGAATCCTGAAAAATAAAATGTATCACATTTTCCACAAAAATATTGTGCAGCACAAGTGTTTTCAACATTGATAATAATCAGAAATGTTTCTTGAAATCAGCATATTAGAATGATTTCTGAAGATCATGTGACACTGAAGACTGGAGTAATGGTGCTGAAAATACAGCTGCGCATCACAGAAATACATTACAGTTTAACAGATATTCACATAGAAAACAGTTATTTTAAACTGTAATAATATTTCACAATATTACTGTTTTTACAGTATTTTTGATCAAATAAATGCAGCCTCTGTGAGCAGAAGAGACTTCTTTCAAAAATCATTAAAAATTATCACTGAGCCAACACTTTTGAATAGTAGTGTATGTGAATATAATTACAATAGCACTAGCAATACCAACGCTGCTCCAAAAAATTATTTTACTATTATTTAACTGATAAACCTGTCCATTTTATTTATATAAAACAGGAAATGTGCTTTTATCGTGCAACACTGATGAAAGTAAACACCTTCAGATATCAGAGTTGCTTCATGTGCTCAACAGTTGTTTTCAAAATCATGCAAAAAATGAGTTTCTTTCATAGTATTTTTGTCTTGTTTTCTAGTATAAATATCTAAAAACTCTTGAAACAAGATGCATTTACTTTAAAGGTAAAATGACTTAAGATTTTTATGTCTTGTTTTCTGAAAAAAATATCAAATTTAGTTAGTTTTTGCTTAAAACAAGCAAAAATATCTGCCAATGGGGTAAGAAAAATAATCTTGTTTAGCCTTTGAATTAAGATTATTTTTCTTACCCCATTGGCAGATATTTTTGCTTGTTTTAAGCAAAAACTAACTAAATTTTGATTATTTCCTTTAGAAAACAAGACTCAAAATCTTAAGTCATTTTACCTGTCAAGTAAATGCATTTTGATTCAAGAACATTTAGATATTTATACTAGAAAACAAGACAAAAATACTAAGTAAGAAAACCATTTTTTGCAGTGAAATCATATCATATAACAGATAAGGAAGCTATTTACAGTGGCGGGCTTTGTTGAAAATGACGTGTTTGAGAGAGGCGGGGCATAGAGGACCTACAATAATGTACAGTATTTGAAAAATAATGTGATTTTTGAACATTAAAGCATGTCAACATATTCTGTTACACCAAATAATGATCTTTAAAATAGCATCATATGACCCTTTTAATGTCAGTTCCTGTGAGATTACCATCTATCTCACAGCCGATGCAAATCTGCTCGAGAATAAGTCTGTCTTGGCTAAATTCCTCCAGTGAATCCATCCAAAGCCTTGCCCAAGTCAAAGAAGGTGGAGTACTTTATGATCTCTCTGTAACTCATAAACTCATAAAGCACACCTGTGTTACTTTCATTACAGTCAGTGTTGTTTTCGGCTCATGCATGGAAAGGATTCCCAGTGAACACGGGGAAATCACGTTCCCCACTCAGCGCTACAGAGCGGAGCAGCTGAACGTCCGGATCTGTGTCTCTGAATCCCACACAACAGACCTCATCTAATCATAAACAAACAAAAGCACAAAGACCTGTATCTCATATCAGGAGCTCTGTGATAATTTCTCCCTCAGTCCATTGTTACATGTTAAAAGCCTTCACTAACGCTATACGAGAAACTTCAGAAAGCTGCCCAAATGCGCTTTCGTGCACGTCTTATAAAGTAGGGCATATTTTCCACGGGACATTCATTTCTACTGACATTTTGGCTTTTCATCCGATAAAAAATGGCGACATCTTCTGTTTGAACACACAAGCTGAATTCAGGATAGCATATTGTTTTCTATTTCTGCAATATAATGATAGTGTAGAAATAGAGCAGTATGCCTCTCCAAACTATATATATGCATATTTTGCAATAAACAAAAATATATTGTTTGTATAATCAACAATTTTAAATAAATAGCGTTATTTCTCCACCGTTTCAAAGGTGATTGTGATTCACAATGCTTTTTGGAATTGTAGTTCTTTGCCGTTAAGTCTTTTTGTCCAATTTTCAAAATTTTTTTTGCTTCAAATCAAAGTTTGTAATGCCGTAATCCACCTCAAATGTGGTTAGTTTGGTTCATGGCTTATAATGTATTAACAAAGACTTATTTTTAAAACCCTATGAGAAAAATGAATGGAAAAATAAACAAATGCGCTGAAAAAGGGGGCGGAGCTAATGCACTATTTTTACTTATCTGGTTCTGGGCAGTATGACAGAGGTTTTGGGCCTTATAGTGACACCTGTCTGTGTGGATGTCATAATCACACACACACAAAAAGGTTCATTTCTATAAAAATACTGTGTTTGCAGGTGTTTTTGTCACCTAGGATTAACTTAAGCAACTAAAAGTGTGTGATTTCCAGCAGAGTACTATAGAATCACAAGTGTGCAGTCACTTTGCAAACTGCACTGGTGCATACAAACAAACAATACAATATGCACTTTATAATCAGTAGGTACTGTGGCAGTCTAATAAGAGCAGCATTTTGCCTTTATGCAAACTTTATGTATGGAAGCTTGCTTCTGCCAAGGGATTAAAAAAAAAGTTAATAAACTCAGAATTGCAAAATATAAACTGAGATATATATTATGAGATATAAACTCATAATTATGAATTTTTCCTATAAAGTCTGAGTTTATATCTGCAAGTTAATCTCTCACAATTCTGACACGATACCTTGTGTGTAAACTCAGTGTAAACTGAGAGTTTTCTCAGAACTGCAACGAAAAACATTTATTTGTGAGTTAAAAAGTCCTAATGACCCTTGATGATTTTATTATTTTTTATTTTCATAAATTTATAAATTTATTTTTATCCTGTGGTGGAAACAAGCTTCCATACATTAGATTATACTATCAAGCCTTTGTCATTAAAAGCAAAAAAAAAAAATTTGAAACAAAAAGTGAAACAAACCTGTGAGCTAAAGACATAAAACTAGTAAAAAAAACCTGATATCTTCTGCTACATGCTGGTAATGACGTTACACAGCATGTGTATGGATGTGTGTGTGTGTGTGTGTGTGTGTGTGTGTGTGTGTGTATTTGTGTGCCTCCTTCTCAGGTTACAGTACAGAGAATGTAAAGAAGGTTTGATTTCTTCAGGGAACAATGAAAATAAACTCCACCCGAAGAAGTGAAAGGCAGAAAATCTAATGGAATAATGTAGCCCAGCCGCTCTTTACACACCGTAGGCTAACAGTACACCCAGTGGATGAGAAGTTTATAACACGGTTTTCAAAGACAGCTGTGAAACCAAAGGCCTTGTACCTGTATGAACTAGAGAACAATGTCCATCTCTACAAAAGAGCCTTACCACACCCTCCCTCAGCAGTCAGCACTCGCTTACACCCAGAACTACAGCGCATTACATCCATGTCTACAGTAACCCAACTGTTATGGAGAATAGCCTATGAAAGCTGCCACCTTTGGGCGTTTTCTGAGCTCAGTGGAATGTAAAATAGAGCTCAGGGTTGTTTTCTAGGACTTATGAGAGTCGTGGTGTGTTATACTTGTGGTAGAGACATCTACAGCTCTGCTGCATGTTGTTCCAGCTCATCAAAATGAAGGGGAAAGTGCTGCAACTCACCTGGAAAAGATAAACACAGAAAGAAAAATGACATTAGTTCACAGCCAGTGGATATACTGTATCTAATTACCACCATACAGGACTTTTGTGCCAGCACTGCACTCTGGGAACACAGACCTCGGGGAAAATTCATATTGATGTCACCGACACAGAGAGATTTAGATGTTTTACAACAGTATGAAACAACACATGCCTTTCAGTGCAGAACAAATGCGTTTTCAAACACTGCCCCCTGCTGAGTGCTGAGTGTTACTGAGGACATGTTTACAGATGACAGATTGTTTGACACACTCACATATCAGTTACATTTGATCAAAAGTGTATGATTATATCAGAAACCATCACTATCCATAGGAGCCTGTTGCATGTACACATACATTTCAAATGTTTTGGGTCGGTAAATGAGTCTCTTGTGCTCACCAAGGCTGCATTTATTTGATTAAAAATACAGTAAAAACAGTAATATTGTGAAATATTATTACAGTTTAAAATAACCGTTTTCTATGTGAATATCTGTTAAAGTGTAATTTATTTCTGTGATGCGCAGCTGTATTTTCAGCATCATTACTCCAGTCTTCAGTGTCACATGATCTTCAGAAATCATTCTAATATGCTGATTTGCTGCTCGACAAACATTTCTGATTATTATCAATGTTGAAAACAGTTGATTCATGAATTGAAACCATGATTCGTTTTATTTCTCAGGATTCACAGATGAATAGAAAGTTCAAAAGAACAGCATTTATTTGAATTAGAAATCTTTTGTCACATTATACACCATTACTGTCACTTTTGATCAATTTAATGCATCTTTGTTGAATAAAATTTAAAGTATTAATAAATATCCCCAAACTGTTGAATGGTATATATGTACATATTACATACATATCCTAACCAATATGCTTATTTAGTATATAATATCTATACAATAAATGCTGCATAAAAGCTTAAAGCTTATAACGTACTCTAAATATTATTACTGCACGTAATACAGATAAACTGTATAATTTACTCTAATTTAAAACAAATTCATATGTAGCTGTGCTAGTTATGTCTTCATTTAATGCTTCATTCTCACACAAGATAATCATAAATTAATATTTAATGTCTATTTATTTACTTATTTTTGTTAGCCATGTAGTTGAGGCTTATTTTACACTCTCAGAAAAAAAGGTACAAAAGCTGTCACTGGGGTGGTACCTTTTCAAAAGGTACACTTTTAGGTACTAATATGTACACTTTAGGTAGCCTACTAATATGTACCTTTAAGGTACCAATATGGACTCTTTAGGTACAAAGTTGTGCCTTTTGAAAAAAGTGACAGCCCCCAGTGACAGCTTTTGTACCTTTTTTTCTGAGAGTGCATGATAACATCCGACTGACTGTATATTATCCTCTACATATTTTAATCTTTCCTTATGAACAGAAACACCCTTAAATACTGAAAAATCCTTCTGTCCCCAATGACTGCTAGGACAGAAGACAATCTTTAGGACCACAGACGGGAAACTAACAGCCATGGAAGGCCATCGAGGGACATATATTCACTATCAGTGTGTGCGAGGTCTCTGAATGGTGAGCTGGCTTTGGCATTGAACACAGAGACCTTTCCTCTGAATATTTCCATAAGCTCATAGAGCTCTACATGACAGCGAGTGAATGTCAGAGAGCTCTGGGCTCAGAATGAGATGTCAGAGCAGAACAGAGAGCTTCAGTCAGTAACAGATGCTCATGCTGTCAGTTATGGACGATTCATTTCCGAAATACCACTCAACCACAGAACAGAGAGTTCAGCTGGAATGATTCTGGTCATCTTCTCATAAACTGCATCCATTATAGACGTTGCGTGTGTGTGTGTGTGGGTTTGCACATACTTCTTCATTCATCTCTGCACGTGTGCACCTGTTTAAATGGATCACCGGAGATGTGGCTCAAACAGTAGAGCATGGCGCTAGCGACGCCAAGGTCATGGGTTCAGCTCGCAGGGAATGCAAGAACTGATGAAATGTGCACCTTGAATGCAATGTAAGTCACTTTGGATGAAAGCGTCTAACAAATGTAAATATTAACACGATTGAAGGAGGAACATGAGCTGATGATTTTACTACATAATTCACTCCAAATCATTGATTAAAACTAGTGCTAATTAGGCTAATTAAAGAATTAAAATGCACATTTTTTAAAGAAAATGCTACTGTAAGTAGGTCAAATTTCATTTTGTCAACAAAACTAAGTTCAGGAATTTAAGCAGAAGCCTTTAGATTAAAAGGTTTTCAAAATCATGATATATATGAAATCGTAACGTTTGTTTCACAAACATCTGACTGCGCTCAAAAAGATATTTAGGCCTAAATTTAAGATCCGAATTGCATATAAAATGTCCAAACAAACTAATAAGCTTAATGTGATGCATATTTGTCAGTCATACATTAATCAAACAGGAAAGATTACTGCACTCCATAAAAGCATACATTACATTTGCATCTATTTTATTCTTTTTGAATAACCATATTTCCAAAATGCATTTCTATGCATTAATCAGCATAAATCTGTTTATTGTGAAAATTAAACTCTTAAGTTAAAAAGTATGAAAATGGTTCAAATACAGCAAGCTATTTTTATGAAACAAGCAATATTCAATTAGTTAAAATATATGAGATTGAAACAAATTGGATTCATCGATGATAAATATGTACTGTGTCTTTAAAACATTCAGTTTATTAGTACTACTACAGCAATCTGACTGACAAATATGCATCACATTAAATTTTTTTAGTTTGCTTATGCTAAAACTGTGTAATCCAAACGGATGGAAATATTATATGCAATTGAAATACATAAATAATAATAATAATAATATTTATTTATTTATTTATTTATTTTTGGGGCACTTTTTAAACTGCATCTATCATGTGCACAAACATGGCCTGCACAAAAAAAGTCAAAAATCCATTTAAAATAAATTAGTTGAAGACAAAATGTCATAAACATTAAACAAGAGTGAGTTTGTGTCAACTGACCTAAATACATGATGATATTGTTGAGAAACTGGGTTGAGCTGAAATTTACTTCATCTATAAAAAGTAACCTCAGCATCCATCCAATCACAGCCCTGCACTTCCCATCATGCTCTGCCTGTTAGAAAACCATTACGGCTCAAATAAAGTAAAAACCGACCCCAATAGTTATTGCTCCCAAATTCCCAATAATCTTATTGGTGCTACTGTTTAAACAGAACAAATACATTTGTATAAACTTCATATAGTACAGAAATGAATGGATGAATAACGCTGGATTAAGTTATTGTACTGTAACTAGTCTAACAATGAATGTTTCTGACAAGGCATTTGTTAGAAACCAAAGCCACTCCACCTCACCTTGACTCTCATATGACACCCACGAGTGAGTTATCTGTGCTTCACTAGCCAGTCAGCGCTTTACACCTGCGGTCTACGCTTCCACCCTGTTACTGAACACAGCCGTCTCATACCTTTACTGGAGCAGTACAGATCCATCATGCAGCGCCAGTCGAGTCCAGTGTTTTTATTAATGTTATCTCTTCACTGAATGCTGTTTTCTCAGTCACTTCTCTGTCTCGCGTTGTATCGCGTGTTGTTTTCCAGAGCTCCAGGTGAAAGCGTTTCTCCTCCCACCGGGTGAGTGCACACTACCACTGGCTGAGAGCCTCTTTGTAGAAAAGAGGGTGTATCAGTAAATCAGCAATAAACCTCCACTCCAGCTCTGCGGCCTTTGTTGAAATGCAACTCTGGTTTAAAGTGGTGTGTGTATCCCATCACACACACACACAACCACACACAAGTAATAGCTCAGAGCGTCAGACGTGTCATTTCTGCATCGCCATACATAATCAGTGCTAAACGAGGTCTCTTATTTTAATGTTGCTGCTTTAAGACAAAGAGCAGGTGATGTGAGGGTCAAAGAGACTGTAAAGAAATAAAACCATAAAACATTATCCCTGTGATTCATTAACATTATCAGAGAAATTAATGTAAGGATTTACTGCTGATGTCTTTAGAGACTCATAATCATTTGATAAATCAATAAACTAATAAACAATACTTTACTATCATCATAATCACCACCAGGCAGCACACTGGGAAATCAATTACAAAACAACAGAGAATTACAACATATTTTAACATTATAATGGTGATGGCAATACCTCGCCTTACATACTCTCTTAGTGAGTGCATTACTGTAAACATAGTTATTATTCATCTTTTAAGACCCGCTGACAAGACTAAATAATTTCCATAATTTCCAGACAACATTTCACAGATGCTGTCCATACAGCTTTAAAATAACTGAATATATCATCATTTCTATAATTCAAAGAGCTAAACTGAAGATTTTTCATCTGTTTACATACCCATTCAAACGTTTGGGGTGAGTATGATTTTTTTATTTTTTTTTAAATAAATGTATACTTTTATTCAGCAAAGATGCATTAAATTATTCCAAAGTGACAGCAAAGACATTTATAATGTGACAACGATTTCAAATAAATGCTGTTATTTTAAACTTTCTATTCATTCAAAAAAATCCTGAAAAAATAAATGTATCACAGTTTCCACACAAACATTGTGCAGCACAACTGTTTTCAACATGGATAATAATCAGAAATGTTTCTTGAGCAGCAACTCAGCATATTAGAATGATTTCTGAAGATCATGTGACACTGAAGACTGGAGTAATGATGCTGAAAATACAGCAGCGCATCACAGAAATAAATTACAGTTTAACAGATATTCACATAGAAAACAGCTATTTTAAATTATAATAATATTTCACAATATTATTGCTTTTGCTGTATTTATGATCAAATAAATGCAGCCTTGATGACAAAAAAGAGACTTCACTGTATATTTTTAATCATATAAATGGAAGCATAAGATTAGAAAGTTAGGGTATTTCTCATGTGTGGAAACCTACACATTATTTTTTTTTTTGTATTATTATTTTTTTTTATCAATGCCATGATTGAGTAAAAATACTGATAAAAATGTGTCTTCCACCTACACATCATCAGTAAAATCAAACACGCCATGGGAGGGGAAAAAAAATAAACAAATAAATAAAAAATGTAAAGGTTAAAAAAAAAAAAAAAATCTGTGCTGGTGATTAATCTGGTCTGTCTGCTGCTGAGAATCCAGACAGAGTCGTATCAGCTACAGAGTGACTAATGCAGTAACAGTGAACAACAGCAGTAAACACTGCTTACCGTCAGAAACAACCTGTGTGGCCTCAGAAATCTGAACAAATGAATAACACACAGTCATGGCTGAGTGAATGAGAGTCTCTGATGATTAGCTGCTGGCAGATTCATGCATCACACATCATAGTTCAAGGCCTGTCTCTGCTTCATCATTCATTCCCAGCCAGCGCCAGACACTTTTAATGGGCCAGAGATTCCCGTCCCATCCAGTGAACACCGTTAAACACCTGCAAACAATGAGAACGGGCTGGAAACAGAGCCCCGTCCTGCTAAAGCAGCTCAAACTCACTAGTTTAATTACTGCACTGTTTCCCATCCAGCGGATATTTCACACAATTACAAATGAGAGCGGCTCTCTTCACAAAGCACTCAGTGATGCTGCTGTAATTATTACTTTCTCCTACTGTAGAGTTATAATCTAAGCATTACATTACTCAGGAATGTGTAATTTACTATGGATTACAATCTCAGTAAAAATGAATGACTCCAGAGCATTACTGATCACAATAAATGTTGTGTTGTGTCTGTATACGGTGTGATTTACCGAGGTCACATTGATTATATTCAAAACTGACATATTCAGTAAGTTCATAACAGTACTGTAAATGTCCATACAACACATATTTAAAGGGTTTGGAGTCTCATAATTAGCATTGGTAAGTGAACTCCTAAGAAAACACTGAGATACCACTTTAAAGGAATGGCTAACTTAAAAATAGAAATTCAGTGATCTCTTACAAACCCTGATATGCATAATGTTTTTGAAAGAAGTCTCTTCTGCTCACCAAGGCTGCATTTATTTGATCAAAGATACAGGAGAAACAGTGATATGTGAACTGTTTTTATGTAAATATATGTTAAAATGTAATTTATTCCTGTGATCAAAGCTGTATTTTCAGCATCATTACTGCAGTCTTCAGTGTCACATGATCTTCACAAATCATTCTAATATGCTGATTTGCTGCTTCAAGAAACATTTCCGTGTTGAAATAGACATTTTTTGTAACATTATAAATGTCTTTACTCTCACTTTTGATCAATTTAATGTATCCATGCTGAATGAAAGTGTTAGTCTTTAAAATAAATACTTAAATCTTACTGAACCCAAACCTTTGAGCAGTAGTTAATGCTGCACCTGCGTCAGTGACGTCACGGACACTACGTCCATGTTTTTATACAGTCTATGGTCAAGATCCATTATAACAGAACCCCACAAACAGCCAATAAACTCACAAAGGTATGAGAGACTCTGACACTGCAAACACAGCAGTCGGTCTTTCATCTCAAAAGAACAGATTCCACACAAATAAACACATCTGTAAATCTTCACATGCGCCCCATGCTGTCTTCCTGCCTTTGTTATGAACCTCTTTGAGCTCCGAGTCAACAGACTAAACACACACACACATACACATACATGTGAACAGAACTGAGCTTTTACCATGGTATTCTGTGTTCTGTGTTTAGCACTGATCTCTGCTGTGAATGTGACGGGAGATGAGCTGTTTGAGCAGAAGAGGGCAATGTTTTCCCAGTACAGCAGAACTAAACTGAATGGTTTCTGACTCTTTATTATTGACAGATTAAACTGCATCATCACAAACTTAAAACTCAAAAAGTGTGGTAGGAGATACCCAGAGCGATGTGAAAAAAACCTGATCAGCTAACTAAACATCTGGATGTCCATTATTGTGTGCAGGTCCGTTTCTAGCCAATTTGACGCCCTAGGCGAAATCCCTATTATGCCTATTATTAAATCTATTTACTTTTGATTTGGATACTATATACTATACTACTACATATTGTTTAGATATTATCAATGGCTACTTTTTTGTCTTTATCTGTTTTTTGTTCAATTTGTTTGTTGTTGTTTCTTGAAACATTGATTTAAAGTGTCAGTTATTGCATTATTATTTCAGTCAAACCTATAAAACCCCCTTGTTACCCCAAACTACATATAAAAGCTTTATCAGTGGCATAAAAGTAACCAATGCAGCTACTTAATCATTTGCTACTCGTTAACGCGTTAACGTCCCCTTTAAATAACGTGACGCTCTGCCCTCTATGACGCTGCTCCCATTAAGCGCTGTTGGAAGTGAATGAATTGATTCAGCATTTCGACACCTCCGTAAGGATGCATTGAACTCGACAAAGCGGTCTAATAAAGGATGTATTGATCTCGTGAATTAGCGAATTTTACTATACAAATATTTTTTAATTGGATGTTAAAGTTTATATGGGAATATTACATGACAATCTGATCCTTTAACAATGCATTGGCGCAAAAAACGCACACCTTTTGGACAAATCTGCCACAAATATTTGGACAAATGTGCCACAAAAGTGCCACAAATACTGCCTAAACAAAATACTGATTTTGTGCACTTTATTTACTGTACCAATATTTTAAATTGGCCTTTGAACTTAGCTTTATTGCATGGCAAAAAAAAGTGTTACCTTGCCAAAGCACTGACAGAGCCCACTGATCTAACGGCGTTGTTGAGCGCTCCAAATGCAAACTTTGCATGCAACAATCAGGCAGCAATTGACAGCACTCTGATCTAGTGGCATACAGGCATCGTCAGATTGACAGTACTCTAGCCCAATAATGTTGGGGGATCCAGTGGGGGCGGCAGTCATATTTCAGGGTGACCGTGCCACTCTTTATCACAACCCTGCTAAAAGTGCCAGTACGTGCGCTCATTGGCGATTCAGCTGGTGGCGCCCTAGGCGACCGCCTAGCTCGCCTATGCCTAGAAACGGCCCTGATTGTGTGCAGCAGCTGGTTAGCACACTAAAGAAAGAAAGAAACAAACAAGCATGCAAGTTCTCTGAGCTGAGTAGCAGTCTCATTTTAGTATTATTTAGATACTATTAAAGTTTTTATTAAGCTATTTATTACTTTTATTTTTATATTTTCAGTTTTCATTGAAATTTTTTTTTACATTTGTGGTAATTTTATATATATATATTAAATATATATTACTGTTTAGGGATCATTTATTTTTATTTCACTTTTAGATTTTGTTCAGTTTTAGTTTTTATTTATTACAAGTTAGTAATTGTAGTGCTTCAACTTAAACTTATTTCAGTTAGATGCCAAGGCAACATTTCCCATTTTTTGTTTAGATTAATTTTTTTCATCTAATATTTAGTTTTATTTTAGCTTCATTTTAATTAGCAAAAATTTTCTTAATTGCTTTAATTTTAGTTATTTTTAATAAAATTTAGGTAGTACATTAAATCACTTATGGAAACTATTAAAGGTCTTTTATTTCATATTTTCAGTTTTCTTTTTTTTTTTCTTTTTTAGTAATTTTGTTATGTGGTTTTACATTTTTTATGACTTTTTAAATTTCATATTACTATTTAAGTTTAATTTCTTTTTATTTCAGTTATAGTTTTTATTTATTATTAGTTAGTAATTTTAATGCTTTTCATGGTATTTAGGTGAGAATAAAGTGCTTTCTTGTGGAGTAGTCATAACTGTAGGGATCTACAGCAGAGTAACAACAAATGAGGAACCTCAGACTCAACTACAGGCCACTGGACAAGAGAACAAATGAAGACAAACTAGACTGATGTGGGTTTGAAGCTGGCACGACTCTAATGGCCTGACTCTCAGCCTGCAACTCAACCCGCTGAATACTAACCACACATGCAGCGTCAGAGAGCCTGCACAACATCAAGAACAGCGATTCAATTACATTCTGTGCTTCAGCTCGAAGACCACCAGAGTGACTGTTATAAGAAATCAGGGTTTGGTTAGCAGGACCTGTGAGCCTCTAATTCTATAAGCAACTATCATTCAGATACAAAAACATATTTTTCCATTGAGAGTGACTTAAAAGAAGAATTAAGCCACAACTTTTACAACAGAATAATCAAAAACACTACATGGAGCTAAAACAACTACTATTAATATATAACAATTATTGCTCATACTAAATGCCCTAAAAATAGGCATTATTTATATATATGTGTGTGTGTGTGTGTGTGTGTGTGTGTGTGTATATATAATTTGTATTTTTGTATTGTATTTTTATATGTATATACACATACATGTATTAATCATTTGTTTGTGAATAAAAAGAATGTAACACAATTGTTGAAGATGTTCTTGTGGTGTCATCGACCAATCATTGTCAGTTTCCTGTGTTTCCAGAGTGATTTGTCACATGGACTTTGCTTAGAAAATCCTATATGAGGAACTGAGCACCAATGAGCAAAGATGGCGGAACCCAAATCCAGAATTCAGCAGTCGAGCCATTCAGCTGCCTCTGAGATGAATAGTACCATAAACAAGTGGCATTTTCCAGGATTATAGAAAGAGGAAAGTACTTAGGATTTCAAAACATAGTCATCCTCAGTTGGAAAACAGTGCTGCACTGCTGAAGAATTAGGTTGAGTGCAATACGTCTTTTGGTGCAATATGAATCCATGCACCCATGCAGTCATCTGTGGGCTTCATCGGAGCGCATGACGGCTGTGGAAGACAGGGCTGGGCACTGAGCAGCTCAGGGGAGCGGCCAACAGGAAGTGGACTTCCCAATGCAAACTTACAGGAAAGCCCTGGGATTCCCTCCCGCTCTGAGAGAGCTGCTATGTCTGTGAGTCAGTGCCAATGCCGAGAGACGTGAGAGAGCAGTGTGTGTGTGTGTGTGTGTGTGTGAGGGGCAAGAAATAGCAACACCCTGTGAACACATTATAGACATCACTGTAGAGTTCAGAAACCGCAGAAGTTGTTGGTCTATAAATATCTTTGGCTCAATATCCATAGGGACCCTTAAGATTTTCTTGTAATCACTGCAACTTCCTCTAGTATCTAATCACCTTTGCATAATGCAAAAGTCTCTTCTGCTCACAAAGGCTGCATTTATTTGACCAGAAATACAGTAAAAACAGTTATATTGTGAAATATTATTATTATTTAAAATGTAATTTATTCCTGTGATGCGCAGCTGTATTTTCAGCATCATTACTCCAGTCTTCAGTGTCACATGATCTTCAGAAATCATTCTAATATGCTGATTTGCTGCTCGAGAAACATTTCTGATTTCAACTAAGGTTGAAATCAGTATGCGTAGGCAGTGGAAAAAGGCCCATAGGAATGAGGAATGTGCTGTCATGGTTAGTCTTAGCACTGTGACGTGACTTCATATGCAAGAAGACATTCGCAGTGAGGTTCGAGAATCACAGGCGCTCGATAATGAATGTCTGCAGAAAGAAAAACTGAACTTTCCTCTGTAACACGGTGGCTGATTCAAGGCCGCGCTTATGTGAGCTAAAAGGATGAAAATAAACCAAATGGATGATAAATCCATTTCACGTAAACTTGTGGGATGAGAAAAGTAGCGTGAAAATCCTCACGTGCTCCAGAGAGAGGTGAACACCAGCATTCACGATGCTATCGATCAAACCATTTCATCCTGAGCATGCAGGACGCTTAAAGAGTGAAATAAAGGTCTCTCTAAGCTGCACGTCCCTCCCTGTTGCCGTCTGTCTCGTCATCTCAGTCTCCTCATTAG
Organism: Sinocyclocheilus rhinocerous; assembly: GCF_001515625.1. NCBI lineage: Eukaryota > Metazoa > Chordata > Actinopteri > Cypriniformes > Cyprinidae > Sinocyclocheilus > Sinocyclocheilus rhinocerous. The sequence goes on along the minus strand of NW_015661078.1, from coordinate 222,225 downwards.
CTTGAAGATGATCATGATGGGGGATAGATCAATTAAACGGTACAACATATTATTAAAAAAGATGAGCCTCCTGCTACTTAGTTTAATGGAAAGTTAAGCGTGATCATCATTTAACTTGAACATGACTTTATGGAAAGGATTTTTTTTTTCATTCTTTTGTAATTTATTCATGCTGCCTTTGCAGTGTTAAAAGGTTACATGTCAAAATACAGTGAAAATTAAAAAAGCGCAACTAATTGCATTCACACAACTATGTGAACTATGGCAATCCTGAGAAACTGCAATTTTTCCTTTCAAAACAAAAGTTTTGCAAACCAACATAAAAGTACTGAAATATAATTTTTCCTCCCATCTCCCATTTTTTAACCATCACCATGTCCTTTTCAAGGCTCAGTAGTTTTGTCATATTTAGTTGATCTCTGGTGACAATTTTATCCCCCCAAAAAATAGCTATGTTTAGCCCCCCACACACATATATTTAGAGAAGGACAGTCGGTCTGAACTTCCGGTCGTTTTGAAACAATGCCACAGCCGGCCCACCCAAAACAATGACAACATTGCTCTTGCTTATCTTTAACAGCACTAACATGGAAATATTTAGTTATGTATCTGACATTAAATGTAGTGTAACAATGTATTAATCATTCACTTGACCTCCCAAACATTCATTATTCTCCTAGAAAGGGAATTCCAAACACTTGAGACTGAAGAGTTTAAGTTAGAACAGCACAAACCTCATTAAATCTGATCAGACTAGAGCAGACCAGTACCTTTCAGAGTCGTGATCTCTTGCTGAATGGATCTTGAAGTCATGACTGATTGGTGAATATCTTCAGGAAGCTCTGTCTCTCAGGTCAGTCAGGTAACACAGCTCTCTGTCTCTCTGTGTCTTTTCTTCAGTCTTTTGGCTTGTGGTCAAGCAGTCGCCCTGTGGTCGTATTGCTCATCTTCCTCACTCACATATGGTCTCCCTGTGCTGGAATCTGTCCGTGTGCCTCTCATCCCTTCCACCAAACTCACCCTGAACTGTGAGCATACTGCCTGAGCCAATCCCTCATTCATATTAATGAGGGTCCGGCCAATCCCTGCACAGCTGCACGCACACATTAGTGATCAAAGCTATGAGCAACAGGCTCTACGGACAGAGAAGGATCTCCAAAATCATTACACAACCTAAGCAATTTACATAAAATATCACAACACAACGATGATAAAAAAATAAAATAAATCAATTAAGGAAAAAAGAAATTGGAAGAACACTTAAATGTGCATGAACTCCTCATAAATTAAAAAAATAACCAAGTCTAAAAAATTGAAAGATTTAAAAAGAAATTTAAACCTCCCTTCTCACCGTATTTACTTATACTTCTGTTCAAAAGTTTAGTCAGTAAGAATTTTTTGAAAGAAATTTATACTTTTGTTCAGCAAGAATGCATTATATTGATCAAAAGTGATAGTAAAGACATTTATAATGTTGCAAAAAATTTATATTTCAAATAAATGCTGTTCTTTTGAACTTTCTATTCATCTGTGAATCCTGAAAAATAAAATGTATGACCGTTTCCATAAAAAGCGCTGCATCACAGAAATAAATTACATTTGAACAGATATTCACATAGAAAACAATTATTTTAAACTGTAATAATATTTCACAATATTTCTGTTCTTACTGTATTTTTTATTAAATAAATGCAGCTTTAGTGAGCAGAAGAGACTTCTTTCAAAAACATTTAAAAAAATATTACAGACTCCAAACTTCTGAACAGTAGTGTAGCTCTTTTTTTTTCTTCTTTTCTTTAAATCTTTAAAGTTTGTGCATGTAAATCATTTTCTTTTAAAAAGATTTGATTAATTTATTAAAATGATTAAATACATTTGAGTTTATTTATGAACTTTTATTAGTATTCTTTTTTATTTAAAAGAGAAAAGGAACATTCGATAAAGCTAACAAACTTCTTTGTATGCAATACATTCTTATGGAGCCTTGCATGAAAAAAAATCTTAAAAGAAAATATATTACATCAAATTTTTAGCATTTGAAACATTAATTTTAAAACATTTTAATATTAAATACATTTCTAAAACAATTAATAGTAATCTTTTGCTCTATCCTCATGCAGTCTTTTGTTTTCCTCTGACCTGTTTCACAAACTCTTTTTTCCAACTGACTAGAGAACAAAAGCAGATGAAGTGAAAGTATTTTTCCTAGACAGAAGAGTCCTCATCTCTGAAGAGTTGCTCCCCTGGACATTACAGAAATAAACATCCCACAGGAACAACCACATTCTCAGCATAGTTCACTTCAAACCCAATAAAGCACAGTTACCGGCCAATAAAAAAATATTTATGATATTTGTGTATCAGAATGCACACATAAAGTTTGAGTTATTTCATGTCAGTTAACCACATATCCGTTTAAATGTAATGAAACCACAGCAGTGTCACATGACAACGTTGTTTTCAAACATTGTTATCCCTCTCTCTCAATAAAACTACTGCAAACTTTTTAGTAATAATGCTTACTACATATTTAGTAATATTCTTTCAATAAAGAAGAGATATTCTTTTTTGCATTTCAAATAAGCCTTTGTTCCCTCAAAGTAACACTGACATCATTTACTGACAAAAACTGCAATATTTTGTTTTTCCGCAGTATATTTTGCGACATGAAAAAACAAAATACAAACATTTCCACTAGATGACTTGAATAACTGTATTTGGAAATAATGAATCATTCTAGAATTATCGGGCCAATTTTGTTGGGTATTGTATCTGCATAAAACAAATAATATTTTAAAAAGTTGAAAAATTACTCTTAAACTCTTAACATAAAACAAGCTAAGTACAAAAAAAAAAACACAGCAAAAAGAACTCCCATTTATATATAGGTTGGGAGTGTTGAGTATTGTGGATGTTGAGAGTATTCATTTCTTTGTGAAGTATTTTCTCCTTCCTTCCTCCTCCCCCTCTTTCCAATAATAATATTAATAATAAAAATGAGAATATTTACCCACTGACAAGGATACCCACATACAAACCCTGGGGGAAGACAGGGACCCGATCTGCAAACACACCTCCATCCAACGTCCAGCACACCCGCCTTCTTTCCTTTCCCTCCTTTCCCCCTTTCCCTCTCCCCTCCTCTTCTCCCTTTTCTTTCCTCTTTCCCCTTCTCCTTCTTTCTCCCTCTCCTCCTTCTTTCCTCCTCCTAATTCCTCCTTTTTCCTTTTCTCCTCCCTAATAATCTCTTTACACTTACGTTTCCATAGGCCACATGCACACAATTTCTGATCCTTCAATGTGACTATATGTGTGAAACATTATTAAGAATTATTCTTGATTATTACTAAATAAAAATATTTAACAAAATAATAAATATATTTTGATGGCAAATAAATATATGCTCTGTGGATTTCAGAGCACACTCTTAAACCGTAACATGATTGAATTTAAATAAACACATGACCTAAGAAATACATGATTTAAATAATATACGGCATGCACTGCATGTTTCAGAGGGAAGCTTAGCACTGTTCATTTATACGTGAGCAGCTCATGATCTGCCAGTGTTTTCAAGGTCTCTGAATAATTAGATGTTTCTCCCAAATCATGCAGCCCTAACTAGCAGATTGAATGTGTAAATTAGTGAATCCATCCATGTGGAAATTGTCTTACTGAACTGAATGCAATTAATTGATGTAAGAACGGTTTTGAGTATGATTTCCTTGGAAATTCATTCTGCTTGTGTTTTATGAATAACGTGCAATGAATGGATGTAAAAATCCTCTGTAAATGACAGGAGATGTATGCATGGCCAACAGAGGTTATTTTACTCAGTGGCACCCAAAGCTGCATTACGGATGTCCTGAAAACATTCCAGTCCTCTGAGGTCATGCAATCCCACAATCGCATCTAAACACTCTGCTGATCTGGTTATTTGTGCACTTGACTCCATTGAGAGACTATGTCCATCTACAGCCCGTGAATGGACAGATGTAATGCTAAGCAAACACACACTCATATCTGCGCAGATGAGACTATGGATGAGTGCATGTGTGAGATCCTTTCTGGCATCAGTGTGCGTGTCTCTGTGTGTGGAAGCACTGGGACTCAGGATCTCCTCTAATCACTTGTCAGTGTTTTGGCCCATTGTTACTGTTCCAAACTCACTCACAAACACCTGACGGGATATCCATGTGTTTTCTCTTCGAATGCTCAATTTTTGTTTTTGTTTCCATTTAAAATTTACATCAGCATTTTTTTTTTAAGTCAGCATCTATTTTCTAAATGCATGTTATGGATCTTATTGTGAATGATTCATCTGCACATTTTTATCTCATAATGTTTAAAGGGGTCATGACATGAGAAATTCAAATTTGCATTTATTTAATCAAGCTCCAAAAATGGCTTGTTTGGATATTGGGGCATTTGTGACATCACAGGGGCAAATGCATTTGCATATGACCGCCTCCAGTGCAAGACATCGACCAATAGTTATACATCATCGCAACATAGGCCCCGCCCACTGGTGTTCAGTCGCTTAACGTGCGTAACGTGCTTGAGTGTGCAAATGGCAACAGTAAAGGAAACTTCGCAACAGAACAAGTGGATTGTTTGTTTTTAATGGCATCCCGGATCGTGTTGGAGGATTATATGTTTGTTCAGAACATTTTATTTTGTAAATGAGGTGCAGTATAACGGAAAGTGTGCAAAGAAACTTTTGTTGAAAGATGAAGCAGCCAACTGTATTGAATCTGACTGCAGCTGCATCACAAACCATGAGTAAATCATATCATCAATATATAATATTTGGTAACACTTTACTATAAGGTTTCATTTTTTAACATTAACTATATTAGTTAACATGAACAACATTTATATAGCTTTTATTAATCTTAGTTAATATTAAGTACAAAATGTACTAATACATTATTAAAATTTAAAGTTGCATCTGTTAACACTAGTTAATGCACTGTGAACTAACCTGAGCATTTTATTAATTAACATTAACAAAGATTAATAAATGCTGTAAAAATATATTGTTCTTTGTTTGTTCGTGTTAGTTAATGCATAAACTAATGTTAACAAATGATACCTTATTGTAAAAGGTTACCAAAACATTTAATGATCTATAATACTTTTTTAATGATTTTAATGAACTATAAGCATTTGTGAAATAATTATATAAAACTATATAACCAGTACATATCAACTTATTCTATGTATTTGTTTGTCATTCTAACTAATAGAAATGTAAAGGATCAGGCTTAAAAGATTAAAAGTTCACCAAGTTTGGTGGCAATCGGATGAAAACCCTAGGAGGAGTATTGCAAATTCCACAGCATGCACTTTTCACAAAACCCTGAATAGCCGACTTTCTGTTGGGCGGAGCCTATGACATGTAGTGCAAAAGTTGTTCGGATCAGTGAGATCTATATGTGTACCGAGTTTCATGTGTATACATGTAAGTATGCCTCTGCGGCGTCCTAATGACCACAGATTTCAACATATGTGCCAATTTTCAAGGGTTTTTGAGCATGTTAAGGCCCCCAAAAAGTCCCAGATAGAAAAACAATAGGGCCCTGCACCCCTAGTGGCTTGGGCCCTAAACATCCATGTCATGACCCCTTTAATTAAAATGTCATCACTGGATCTTCCGGTGAAAATGTCAGACTTCTCTCTGGTGATGTATGTAGGACTTCACCAATCATTTAAAGCTCTTAAACTCTGCCCCCGTAAGCTCACGTTCATCTGCATACATTTGAGTGCTACGCCCACATCTAAACATCCAATCAACAACCGATGCACAGAACCAAGTCCCACCCTACATTTTTTCTTTTCCGATAATCCGTTTCACTTGAATGTACGTCACGGAAGAAAAGCTCTGTCGCTACTTCTCTGTCAATATGACTTGACACACATTTTAAAGAGGCCATGCTACCATCAAATCTCTTTTTGACAGTTCATTGTACTATAAAAACATACTGTAAGTTTCAAAACTCAGAGCTTCCTCTTCACTGCAATCAAGCTGCAAAAGTGACTCGTTCTCTGCATTCTTCAGCATGTGCCAGTCCACACACTCAGACTGATTCTGCTGGGGGGAACCCAGGCCCTGGCAGACCATTCCTTCCTGTTGAGGAATGCTGGGAATGAAGGAAAGAGGAAGCTGTTAGACACTCACAGGTTTCCTTTGTTTTGCGTCTCACGTCAGCACCTCAGCACACAAACACAGAGTCAGAGATGAGGTCAAGGGCAAGTGCCACACACTGAGGGCAGGGGCTTCATTAGTTTAGACAGTGACGCACACAGACATCTGGAAACCCTGTACGGTTTACAAAAATATTTCTGGTAGGAAAGATGAAAAGATTCCCCTGCTGTTATGGAGGAAACAGTCCACTAGAGGCTGTGCTCACACAGTCAAATGACAATGCGTTAGTCGTCTTTCAGTCTGAACATGTCAAATCCAAACCACTTTGATTGGTGATGATGAATACAGGTATCATCAATCTGTCTTTGGACGACTGACAGTGGATATCTAAATAAAGCTCTGAGCAAAAGTTCATGTAATCCTGCCAACCTCAAGGCAACAGAAACAGCTGCTTATCTCCCTTTTACAACAGTTCTTCTGGCGCTACTCCAGTCCAGACACAATGAAACCATCTACCAGAATAGAGCTCAAGATCTCCATCTCTTGAGGATTCATGATTTGATGCACACAAGCTGATGCTGCGTCACAAACCCTGATTCTTCTCACAGAGTAAACTACCATATACATGTCTGAAATCATGATGGGATTTTTTGTTTGCAAGAAATGTAATACTTTTATTCAGCAAGGATGCATTATTGTCACTTTTAAACAATTTAAAGACATTTATAATATTGCAAAATATTTCTATTTCATTTATATGCTGTTCTTTTGAACTCTCTACTTATAAATCAGCATATTAGAATGATTTCTGAAGATCATGTGACACTGAAGACTGGAGTAATGATGCTGAAAATTCAGCTTTGATCACAGATATAAATTACATTTTAACAGATATTCACATAGAAAACAGCTGTTTTCAAATGGAAATAATATTTCACAATATTACAGATTTTACTGTATTTTTGAGCAAATAAATGCAGCCTTGGTGAGCAAAAGAGACTCATTTTAAAAACATTTAAAAATCTTACTGACCCCAAACGTTTGAACAGTAAACTTGTAAAAATTTAGTTCCAACAAACTTTGGAAGGAGCATATTCATTAAATTTAGCAAAACAAAACTGTTCACCACCTCAATTATAATCTGGTTTCCATAATTAGATGTAGGGGGATAATATTAATCATGTGATCCATTCACAATCATACCTATTTTTTACAGAACAGAACACATTTCTGCATATTTCTGAATATATACTAAATGGGTGCTCCTGACTCAGAATGTCACATAGCAAACAAGACAAAATACATATGGCTGAAAGCTCAAGCCTTGCCGAGTGACGTCAACAAGGTTTTCTCAAGTCATTATTCAAAGTTTGTCTTTGAGACAAACCTTCCTGTTCTTAAAAATGACACTTATTGCAGTTGTAAGAGTTTCTTTGAATTTCAGTTCCTTTTAATTTAACTTCGATTAAGGCAAGAGACCACAGTTAAATAAAATGTTTAACAGATCTCACCATATTTACCCAGTTGATTAGTCACAGTAAATTAAGACGTTTGTATTACAAGTTTTCTGAAATGTTATGTTTAAAGGTGCAGCATGTAATTCAACTAGTTGTTAATTCAGCAGTCTAATTTCAAAAATGTATTTCTCCCGCCCCCACGGGTTGTCAGATTGAGGAACATGAATGAGCGCAACTGACAATGGAAGGTGACGAACATTACACCGTAAACTGATGAGTTGATTTTAATATGCCTGTGATGCTGAGGCTCTTTAGGTCTGGTAGAATCTGTGATCTTTGACCCAGTTCATTTGCTTGCTTCCATGGCTGCAGTACGCTGTGTTTTCTGCAAACTGGCAACCCAGACTGTTGAAATATTATTGTATTGTACTTTTAAAGACCAATGATATTGGACCCACTCACTTTTACCGTCTCTAATTCAGCACATATATGCCTGTTCACTTTTCAGAGCACTGTCACTCAAATCCATTCCACTTGAGGAATGCCCTAATAAATTAAACTCCATTCCGTGTTTTAGCTACAGCCTTGACTTTCACGCTGCTGTGTCTTCAAATCCATTCCGCTTGGCTCATTCAGAGTCCATATTTAAACTCCACTCCGTGTTTTCAGTACTCGCGCCTGCTGCACTCCCGCTACACAGCAAGATAAACAAAGCATCATAGCATATCTGCCGCTCAGGTGGGTCTGGCTATGTGTTCACATAGGCTACTGTCACTAAACAAGCTGCTATTTAACTGAATGTTCATCATTTGTTCGCCTGTTGATTTTAAAGGCACCATATTTGTTGCAGCATTGAATAAGAGTTACACTTACACTATGTTGGACCCACCCACATTTTTGTTGCTTCCGGCGCTCATGTTATTGGGTAAACTGTAAGTAGGCAGAATCACACAGACCAAAACAAAACCAGACATTGCAACACGGAATGCACATTTTCAGAGTAGAATAACTGACTGTAGCGTTGCTTTTCGGAGAAACAAGTATGTGAGCTTTGCATGTTTCCCGAATATCTGCAAACGTATTATGGTGTTTTAATGCTTTAGTATAGTCAAAAACTTACATACAGCACTTGTATGTAATGAGGTCTTATCTAATTAAATATGCACAAATTTGCCTAAATTTCCAAAACAGAAATATGAACATTGAATAAAGCCGGGTTCAAAGTTTGTGTTCAATTTTGTTGACATATTAAGAGTTTTTTTATATTTAGGATTTTTATCACTCCATTAATCAGAAAATACTGTCAACAGCCAGAATAAAATACTTTTTCACCATATTATTTAGGAATAAAGTGCTACATAAATCAGTGTGAATGACATATGAACAAATCCCTTCAGAATATAGAGAGGAATAAATCTGGTCTGAATGAAGACATGCTATGGAAGCAAAATAGCCCAAAATCTACAAATTGGCCAGTACAAATAAAAAGCAAACAGGAATTCAATCAGAACTTCAAATGGAGGTTTCTAAATGCTAGCAATAGCAGACATTACCACACAAAGTTTTAAAGCTCTGATGACTAATCAGCTGCTATTCATGGCTGGTGACAAAGTTCATGTGTGCATTTCAAACATTATTTCCTATAAATTCATTTCTATAAGCATGCTTATGATTCACGCTCCAGAGTCCTGCATTCACACTGCACTGTATGATATGCTGATATACTGCACGAGCAGACTTGACATTAACACATGACATTCATTTCTATAAGCATGCTTATGATTCACGCTCCAGAGTCCTGAATTCACACTGCACTGTATGATATGCTGATATACTGCACGAGCAGACTTGACATTAACACATGAAACAGGAGAGCAGCACAGCAATTTCATTTTCCAATTCCTGTTATGACACTGAAAACCTGTTGACTGTGTTGCTGACGCATAGATTGCCTTCTGCTCTGGAAATAATAATAATAATAATCACTGTAATCAGGCTTACATGCGCTAATTACAGAGTTCAGAAGAGAGCGGGCGCTCTTTTCCTACTGACCTCACCCACAATGCTTTGCCTCTGAAGCGCTGCCAAACCGGCCCTCAAATAAACTACCACAGGAAGCATAAAACTGTGCGCTCTTTTAGCGTCGCGTTAAAGAAACAAACATTAGGCTTCCCAAACTAAAAGCAGTTCTTAAATGAAGAGGAGAGCGGCGTAATGGCAATCATAGAGAAGGGGGAAACCCATTTCAGAGTTAAACACAGTGGAGAACAGCATTCAGGATCCACATCTGAGATCATTAAATGTTCTCAGGTCTATTATTAGTATAGGTCATATATCATGGAAAGCAGGATTTTCCCTGCTCTTTTGAAAGGATTGCAACGCAAAACTCAATCTCCAGTGCATACAGACTATTTGCTGAAACTATAGTGCTGTTACAATACCAACATTTCAGAGATGTTTCAACAGCTAAACTTCACATTCAGAAGTTTGGGGTCAGTAAGATTTATTTTACAGAAATTAATACTTTTGCTCAGTAATGATGTGTTAAATTAATCTAAAAGTGAGAGGAAAGACATTAATAATTTTTATAAAAGATTTCTTTCAAATAAATTCTGTTCTTTTGAACTTTCTATTCAATATATATATAATTAATTTCAAACAATGTTTTGACCTGGATTATTCTTAAAAATGACACTTATTGCAGTTATAGAAGTTCGTTAAAATTTCTTTTAATTTAACTTATTCATTCTAATTCAATTAAAATTCCAGAATTTAATGAGAATTTCAAGAATTTCACTGGGGTGGTGTCCTAAGGTACAAAAGCTAAAAGCTACATCTTTGTACATTACTTACCCCTAAATGGTACACATTAGTATGTTAGTACTTAAAGTGTACATATTAAAGGGCCCCGCTCCAGTGACAGTTTTTACCTTTTTTTCTGAGAGTGTACGATGTCTCAAAGCTCTAATGACCAAACATCTAATGAGCTGTTGAATTAGAATTAATTAGATGAGTGGAATCAGAAGTGGAATCATTAAACGCGAGCAGTGCTCTCGGTGGAGTATGTGAGGGATGCATGAGCGGGTGAGAGCAGCTGTGTGTCGGGTGACCCGCCATGACATTCCTGATCCTCATGCTGACCCAGTCATGCAAGTTTGAGTTTCTCACATGCCACTGTACTGCGGTAAGCTGCTGCTTTCTGGCTTTCTGTAAATGTTACAAACGTGTCATCTGATACAAGCCGCTGATAAAAATCAATCCCAGCAGTAGTGAACTGAGAGAATGAGGGTGCTGTGAGGAAGAGGAAGGCCATCTGTGACCTCTGAGGACTGACTGCAGCTCAAGGCTGGAAGCATCCACTCGTCTCACTCCGCTCGGACACTCCTCAGGGTGCTTAAAAATAAAATCGCCATCTATTGGTTCTCGCTCTGCTGCAATAGAGGGCTCTTAATTCGAAAGAGAAACTTCTGGAGAGAAATGATTGTCTGGAATGTGAGCTCATATCCATTGGAGCATGACTCTGACTCATGATCTCGTAGCCGGATGATTATATTCCAAATAAAGCAAGGGCAAACTTTAATGTGTGCATGTGTGCTGAAGCATGAAAGGACACGGACGCTCTGTCAAACTTATTCTTGGACAGTTAAAACTGTGACACGTCCAGATGAAATACCCTGAAACGTCTGTGACTCGATCAGACTCAGAGATGCACAGGGATTTACAGCCGGGTCCATGAGTCTGAGATCAGAGTGAAAAGCTGAGATTTCAATTTCTGGTAAAAACTAATTGAATCCTGGAAATATATATTTAATTAAATTTATATTTTTCACTTTCACTTATCATCTGAAATAAATCAACTTTTCACTCAACTAATTTTATCTCATCTTTACACACATGTCATGAATCACACTTTGTAAAGAAGAAATAAACAAACCATAATCATTAAGTGGAATTAGAGTGTGCATGAGCCGGTCCAAATGTCTGAGATCACATTGAAATTCTAGGATTTGAAATGTAAAATAACTTAACTTAATGTAAATTGAACTTTTCAGACCTTCAGACTCTTTTCATTTCCTAATCTTCTTTTACACACATGAAATAAACTCTGGGATTCAAAATGTAATTTAATCCTGGAAAACTAACTAACTAAATAAATAAATGCATAAATAAATAATATTCATTTTAAACTGTAAATTAAATGAACTTTTCACTCAGACCTTCAGACTCATTTCACCCCTATAACTCCCTTTTACATGCATTTTGGGAATTTAAATGTAATTTACTCCTGGGGAAAAAAGAACAACACTTTACAAACAAATAGACAAACAAAGACAGAAATGTTCATTTTAATGTGATGTAAATTAAATGTACTTTTTACTCAGACCCTCAGACTGATGATACACGGGGCAACTTTTTGGGCAATGTTGTCGTCAACAGGCAACCAGGTGAGACACAGGGCCCACGACCGATCTAAAGCATCCAGAGAGAAATGTGTTACCCATTCTCAATGGGAAAGTGCCCAAGCAACATTGCCCAAAAAACGTTGCCCGGCAAAATTGCTCAAAAAGTTGCCCCGTTCATCATCAGCCTCAGACTCATTTTATCTCTATATCTCACCTTTACACACATGAATCACACTTTACGAATAACCACACACACACACACACACACACACACACACACATACACATACACATACACACACACGCACACAGATCTGGGAAATGATGGGGAGAGAATGTTCTCGAAGTGACAGATGTGATGACATCCTTCACAACTAGAACAGTCCATGCCGTCCACATTCCGACACCCGGGGTTGTGTGTGTGTGTGTGTGAGTGAGTGTGTGTGTAGACAAAGACAGTGAGAGGACATTTCTGTGCATGCATATGTGCAACTACAATTCACATTAACTGAACAGGAGAGTGCACTGAGATGGATGCGTTTGCATGATGAATGAGACCGTTTTAATGAAGTGGAAGAAGATGAATTTCTCATTGGTTAACAGACGCTTCATCAGAGTTTGTTTGCAGTTTCCTCTGCGCTCCTGTGATGTCTCATCCTCATTCAAATCAGGATAATCACTCTGAATCAGTGTGAACTCAGCTGATTAAGTATAATCACTACCTACTCTCTGTTTGTGTGCACAAACATGTGGAGAGAGAGAGGGAGAGAGAGAGAGCACACACAAGGCCAGGGACAGGTTTCAGCCAGCAGAACGGCCTTCAGCACACAGGAGCTCTTTGTGTGGTCAGATATTACCTTTGAGCAGCACAGCCGCTCAGACACACAGACATTTATAGACTGACCCCTCGATACTTAAGTGGAAAGCACTACTGTGATTTCCATCTGGCACAAAGAGAGCAGTGTGATGAAAAGCCAAGAAACAGCCACTGACATCAAGGGAAATCCCGCTCAATGTCAAACTCCGATCTGTCTTACATAACACTCAGCATTAACTGGAAAAATGGAGTAATACTGAGACACATCTCATGCTGCCAACAGAGTGACTACTCTCTGAAAATACTATATTCTTTATTTTACATTACGTTTTATCTAGAGAAATGCGTGTAAAAACCATAAAAATCAAGTGGCTGTGGCCTCCCTTCAATTCAGTGATGCTCTGATGCTTAGTGTACAGTTATATACTGTATATAAACTTTTTTCAGCTTAATTTTTCAGCAAGAGTTTACATCTCACATTTTTTCTTTGTTTCCACCACAAATAAAAAAATAAAAAAGTAATTGCGAGTTTTATCTCACAATTCAGACGTTTTTCCAGCAACTGCAACTTTATATCTTACAATTCCAACTTTTCTTCTCAGACTGCAATATTATATATCACAAGTGCGAGTTATAAACGCACAACTGCAGGTTAATATCTCGCCATACTCATTTTATATCTTGCAATTCTGACTTTTTAAAAACCTTTTATCCTATAGTAGATTTATATCAGTAATGACAGCAGATTTTGAGATTTCCCTGAAACAAAAAGCATTTCCATGAGATGCAGAGCGAGATTTATAAATGGAGCGTATCGATGACAGACAAAAGTATGGCTACAACTGTGTCTGTCACTAAAAGGAAGGATGATATGGAATGTAACAAACTTTAATGGGTGAAGATTAATAACCGCAAGACCAAAGAACCATATTTTTAAGGATTTTTAATATGCGGGCTGAGAAATGCATTCTAGGCTCCATGCACACCTCAACACGCTGAGCTTGAAGTTACACGATTAAACAAACATACAACACACACACAGATAAACTCACACAACCACTTCCGTCGAAAACACACACATGCATTCTCTCGCTCTCGACTGACAGTAGTGGCGTATCGAACAAATGCATTCTTCAGATCTGATCAATTCAGAGCTCAACTATGTGGAAATCTTTCAGCAGAAACTCCTAATAAGGAAGCTGCAGTCGGTGTGAGTTTCTCATCCATTATGTCCTCTGAAGGAGAACTATTTACCTTTACATACATATCCAACACTGCTACTATATGAGTGGAAGGTTGACATCATGACAGTGTGGAAAAACAAGGAAGTCGAGGTCAACCAGTATATCATATGCATGCTATTTAAAAAATTACATTTAAATGCATTCATTTTATTTCATCATTTTCTCTCTCCTTTTTCTGTACAATACTTATATAGTTTTTGTGACAAAATAAAACAAATCCTCAGTGTGTGATGATTTTGATTGTTTTGAAAATTACAAAACATACTCATCATTACATCGTCAATTTTGTAGCGTTTTATTTTTTTATTGAGATTTCAATTGTAATTAACTGCATTTTTTATCAATTGTATTGTTTTTGTTTGTTTCATAGTATTTTAAAAACAGCTGAATAATTGTGTTTTTCCCTCAGTTATTCTTAAATTGTAAATGAACTTAAGATTTTAGTTTTGATCTGGAAGCAAATCATTGTATATTTTAAACTTCATTTTTGCAGCAATGTGTGAAAACGAGAAAATGCATTAAAACTGAATAACGCTGTGTGAATGCACCATTGAATTACCAATATAAACACCTCTTTCAATGCATTTTTTTTTAAATATATTTTTATCAATGTATATGGCACTGTGGGCAGAAAAAGCATTGGAAATGAAGCAGCCATATAAGGGGATGTGCTGAGCGCTGGTAAAGCTGTGCTGTGAAAGTGTAAATCTCTTGAGCCCAGCTTGTTCCAGAAGTGTCCGTATAATCCGACCGTACGGATGAATATCTTTCATACACACTGATGCAGAGCAACACACACATAACACCACAGCTACCAATCAAATCAACCACAGATGAACGATAAATCATATGCACAGACTCAAAACATAAAGAAAGCTTGCATTTTAGAACATGCATGCATTTATTTCGTAGTGCCAAAAATACAGTGGTATTTAAATTGGCCCTTGCTAAACAATCAAGACTGCCAAAGGCCACAAATAGTTGTTTAATTGGAGACCACGAAAGCGGGGGCAACATGCACCGTTATTTAAAGCCCTTTGTGGGTTTCAGCAGGACTACATGGGGCAAGCTGTTAGAGAGAGAGAGAGAGAGAGAGAGAGGGAGGGTGGGTGTGTGTGTGTGTGTGATGATCCTGGTCTACGGCGACTCATTGACGCCCCGCCACCTGCTGCTGCATATTACATTAGAGGATGCAAACTCACTGAAATACAGACAAACGCTGTCTATAAAACGCTGTCCAATCTCAACCAAGAACTTAGAACCAAAAACACTGCTCTCAAAACATGCAATGCAAGATCCATTCACATATACGAACACGTCAGCACATTTACATGCACATCTTTACACTGATTCCTCTTAATGAGCTGAAATGAGCGCTTATCAGAGAAAGGTCAAAGTCAGACCTGATCAGCACATGGAGATTTTTGTCCGTTTAAACACTTATTGTGCTTCAGTCAGTCTGAACCTGTCTGTTTTCTCTCTGACAACAAAACCTGAGAAAATCTTGTGTCATTTATAATGAACTGATTTTTGATAGTTCATTATATTTTGTTTATATTATATTTATCTATTTTGATAGATAGATTTTTGATACTTTTGTACATACAAATGAACTCAATAACTTACGTTACCTTCAAGCAGTGTTATTTTAAAGGGGTCATATGATGCGATTTCAATTTTTCCTTTCTCTTTGGAGTGTTACAAGCTCTTGGTGCATAAAGAAGATCTGTAAAGTTGCAAAGACTAAAGTCTCAAATCCAAAGAGATATTCTTTATAAAAGTTCAGAGTCAGCCACGCCTACCTAAAACGGCTCGTTCTAACACACCCCCACATACCTACGTCACGATCTCGGAAGATTTGCATAACGCCGCCCAAACGTTCACGCAAAGAAAGAAGCCGTAACTTTTATTCTCGCTGTAGTATTACTGTTGCCGCTGTCGCCATGTCGTGAAGACGCTGTGTGCTTCGTTGTGAAAGCGAAACTACTTTGTTTGGTCTTCCAAAAGAGGACGATATCCGCTTCGTCATGCCTAGAGCTGATCTGTGCTGGTCGCTGAGGGAATACATCAACTTTCACCGTGGATGAAGCGGAATCCAGCCCGGGGTCCATCACATGTGGTTGCCTCTCATTCGTCGCATCCGCCGGGCGCGCCGTTCTCGATCCCGCCGCCTCAGCTCACGCTAAGCCGGGGCTTTCGCTCATGCTAGGCCGCTGTGTTTTTCGTTG
>NW_015661078.1:203509-205820 GCF_001515625.1 Sinocyclocheilus rhinocerous | reverse complement strand
GTTTTGTAAAAATCGACGCGTTTCAAAAAGGCGGGGCATAGAGGAGTAACAATAATGTACAGTATGTGGAAAATAATGTGTTTTTTTAACTTTAAACCGCATAAACACATTTCATTACACCAAATACACAAAATAATGTTCTTTTTAGCAGCATCATATGACCCCTTTAATATCACTGACATGCTATTATAGCTTTTGTTTTGAGTTTTTTTTTTTATATTTTCTGTTTTCACTTTAATATGAGTAAAATTTGTAGTAATTTTGCTGTGGTTTTTGTCACTTTTATTATTTTTGTTAAATATTCTATGTAGTATTTATGAATTTTTATTTATTAGATTTAGTTTATCTAATAAATATATATATATATATATTTTTTTTTTTCCAATGATGTGATGCTCAGATATTTGTCTGGACCTACTGATTTATTTATTTTATTTTTATTTTTTTTAAAAGGGCACTGAGAACGCAATTAATTTATACAATGACTTGAATACACCTCTTCTGTAATAAGCATGTTTTAATTTTAATTTTAATTTTGATACAGTTGGGACATACATTAAATGCAAAAAAAAAAAAACTCATGATAATAATGAAAAAAAAAGCCTCATTAAAATCATTTCATTTTTAAAATGAAATATTTATTAGATACTTTGCATAATATTTTTATATTCTTTTTAGACAATAAAGCAGAACGCATTAAAGTAACTTTTTAATAATATATTTGTATATATATAAAGTTGGCAGCCAAATCAAAGTCAGGGTGCAATCAACATTCAAAAAACATGCGGGAAAAAAGAGAAACAGGAAATCATATCAGTCATATCATTGTAATTGTGAATGCTAAAGAAAAGTGGTAAAGCTTGGCAGAAAATTCAGCCAGTTCAGTAAGATCTGAAAAGCCAGTGCTTAAACTTAAGGCTTTTCCTATAAAAAAATGTATTTATATGCACACACACACACACACACACAGAGCTTTTTTACATTTTAGAGAAGCCAAGTTGCAATTCCAGTTGAGAAAACGTAGTTTGCGTCTCATCTGGCCATACAGCGGTGGGATGTGTTGACAATCCGTTCAGTCTGTACTTCACACAGCGAGTGTGACGCGTGAGGGCTCGCGCTCTTCAGAGACAATCACAGAATATGACAGAGCTCGTTTTTAAAAGCCAAACACACTGGAATGAATTAATAATTTACTGAAAACGCAACACGAGTCTCTGTTCTCTCTGCAATCTCTGATGTAATCAGCCTGGTTTCCTTTATATTAGCGCTGTTTTGGACGGATTGTTTGAATGCATTCGCTTACTGGATCATTGCACTGAAAACTTTCCCGGAGTTTAGCAGCTTAAAATGATCCGATCGCAAGCGGAGAAGCAAAATTGGGTTAAAGGGTTAGAATAGAAATTGTGCTTCAGTAATTTTGCGTTAATTGCATTAAGGATTGTAAAATTAATCGCATGCGTTAACGCGTTGACAGCCCTAATAAATATATATACACACACACACACACACACATATATATATATAGAGAGAGAGAAGAAATTCCCATGTACAATTTAGATCTGTCAACAAAACTAATTTCAAGTATACACCTTTGGATCAAAAAGTTGTTAATTTCAGTCAAGAGTGTTTGAATTGCCAAAAAAATATGGTTCACTAACCAAGAAAAAATTTGCTTGGCCATCAGGTTTCAGTCGAGTCCAGGAAGCAAACATAGTTAGCATTTTTCTTTAGATGATAGACATCACAGATTATCTTTCATAAGGAACTCTCTCAAACATTATGGTATGCTTCCATGGCAACCGTTCTTCCTAAACGCAGGAAGTGCTCGAGCCGTAATGAAACACTGGGCTGGGAGCGACGTTTCCATTAAACTGGCATGAACCTCATGAGAGAGACTGCTGACTTTCCACAAGGTCACAGATGAGTTACAGGCGGTTTACAGAACAAATACTTTCCACTGTCAGACATCAGCAGAACAGCAGCACACTGACCCACGCCAACAGCATTCACACCGCAGCACGCAAGCAGCGCATATTAATAACGGCCATATTTACAGCAGCGTAGCGTCAGTTTCTGTGCTGAGCTGCAACACACTCAACTCAGCAGAAAATATGATGAATATATACACAATAACAACTATTTATCAACAGAACATATGCTTTTATGAAGCAACATGCAGTAAAATGCTGAAGTGAACTACTGCCATGCTTGATTCCCACTCACTGAATCTAATTACCATTTACTTGTAAAAAAAAAAAAAAAAAAAAGGAAAATTAAAAGAACACAAATTCCATGTATTCCTTAAAATAAA
>NW_015661078.1:196420-203439 GCF_001515625.1 Sinocyclocheilus rhinocerous | reverse complement strand
GAGTACAAGGCTGGCTGTGCACAAATTTTTAAATAAAAAAAAAAAAAAAAAAGGTAAATTACCCTAATCTTATGGCCATTTTTTAATGAAAAAATTAAATATAGTAATTCATAAATAGGGAGGTCACAGTAAGAATGAGGAGTCAGGACAGGATTGGCTCCCGCTCTCAATCCAAAGCTGTAATACTGGATTCAGCGGAGAATCTCTAGACCAATCAGAGGAGGAACAGAGAAAACAAACAACTGCAAGCAACAAAACCACCATCACTCATCACAAGTCATCTTCTTAAAGCAACAGCTGTTTATAAAAAAGATAAGCTACATTCATCATTAGACTCTATAGACATTAACTGTCTGACATTCTGATTTCTAGATGCACAAAAACTCAGATCTATTGGAATTTGGCAAACTTTTGGTGAAAAAAAAAACAATAACAACAAGCAAAATAACAGATATTAAATATTGTCTCCCGAAAAAATTAGTTTTATATTTTTATAGTTTTGTTATTTAATATTGTTTTATGCTTTAAACAACGACAAAAATGTGTAGGAGTAAAAACTACAATAAATAAATAAATAAACTACAATGAAAAATATAGTGAAGTTTATGCTTAAAATAGGGAAAAAGCACTATTTGATGTAAAAAATAAAATCTTAGAGCTTAAAACCAAAAAAAAAAAGTGACAAAAAACGTGATTTCAGTGACAAATTTAGTGAAGTTTATGCTTAAAATAGGGAAAAACACTATTTGGTATAGTGTTATAAAAAATAAAATAAAAATATTACACAAAAAAAGAGCTTAGATCCATTTACTTAAGCAGCAAAATTACATAATATATGAATTATAGTTTTCAGAAAAATTAACACAAACTTGAATTTTATTTTTAAAATATATAGAGCAAAGAACTACAAAAACTATTGGACAAAAAAATATAAGTGAAGAAGAGAAAACATGATTTGGTGTAAACTGGTCTGCAAGTAAGCATGCATTAAAAATAATAAAATTAAATAAAATAAAAAATATTTGATTTAAATTAAAGAAATGTATCTCATCATTTAGTTAATTTCTCTCATTTCTGTCATTTTGCATTTTAAGTAAATGCATCTTGTCCTAAAGATTTAATGTTTTTTTAAATATTTTTACTAGAAAACCAAATGAGAGATCATAAACAATGATATTTGCAACAATAAGGCAAAATATGTATAATGAGGATGAGCAACCGAGCAGGAGAGAGAGAGTGACAGGCAGAGATGGCCCGTCTGACGTGCCTTAATAAGGAGATCCCACAGAGTCTCTGGCAGAGGAAAAGAGAAAGGAGAGCAGGACAAGAAGGCTGCTTCTATAAACTCCCAATTTACAAACACACACACACACACGGGCCGCACATGGACGACGAGACAGTGATTCAGCACACACCTCCGTCCCACAGAAGTGGGGCGATATTTATAGAGGAGGCATCAACACTCTGTCTTCCCCACATTCAGGTGAGAGAACTGAGGAAGAAACGCAAGCAGGTGGAGCACAGAACGGCCCAGAGACGCTTCAAATCAGAAAACTAAGACAGGTTATTGTCTGATTTTGTTTGACCAGAGATCACTTTGTAAAAGAACATCACAACTTTCTTCAACGAGACACGTGGTTCGAGGAATCATTCATATTCACAAACACTCACTGTTTTTATAAAACATTGAAGAAAACTTACACTACTATTCATATTTGCACTTACACTGTTTCATATGTTTGTGGAAACTGTGATTTAATACTATTAAAAACTTTGAGGTCAGTAAGATTTTTTTTTTTTTTTAAAGAAATTAATGCTTTTATTCAACAAGGATGCATCAAATTGTTTAAAAGTGACAGTAAAGACATTTATAATGTAACAAAGATTTCTATTTCAAATAAATGCAGTTCTTTTGAACGTTCTATTTGTCAAAGAATCCTCAAAAATGAAACGCATCAAATCTGAAGCAGCACAACTGTTTTCAACATTGATGATAATCAGAAATGTTTCTTGAGCAGCAAATCAGCATATTAGAATGATTTCTGAAGATCATGTGACACTGAAGACTGGAGTAATGATGCTGAAAATACAGCTTTGATCACAGAAATAAATTACAGTTTAACAGATATTCACATAGAAAACAGTTATTTTAAATTGTAATAATATTTCACAGTATCCCCGTTTTTACTGTGTTTTTGATCAAATAAATGCAGCCTTGGTGAGCAGAAGAGACTCTTTCAAAAACAATAAAACTCAAAACTTTTGAACAATAGTGTAAACATTAACTCAAAGCCAAGGAACGACAGAAGTGATGGGAAAAGTAAAATGATTAAACCGAGATTATGAGAGCAAAAGTCAAGCTCCCAAAATGTACAGTAGATATTACAACTTGACATGAGAAATTCAAAGGCAAGGGCATTTTTACATTCTCTCCACCATAAGTCAATAAATAAAGCACACACACAAAAACACTGTGTGAGTGAAATGCATAAAGAGAATCGCACAGCCTCGTCCAGCTGGACTCAAGTGACCCGAAACTGAAAGACAGCATCCCGACAGCAGAACATGTGTGGGCTCACAGCCTCATGAATTAAACATGAGCATTTAAATTAAGCCCAGTGTAAAAACCAAGAGCCCTTAACTGAGAAATCACCTCTCTGTCTGTCAGAGTTGCTGCAGTGCTATTGAAATCAGTACGAGAGCGTTCAAAAGCCTCCTGCAAATCCACTCTGAACTTTGCCGAACTCTAGAGACAGACTGACAGACAGCATGTGTGCGGATCAATAAGCTCTCGGCACCCAGCAGCTGAAGACCGGCTGCACGTGGCTCCGGCAAATACACACACACACAGATTCATGTCATCACTTCCACCCTTTCCCCATTGTGTGGTACCTTTATATTTCTCTCGGACGTTCTCATAAGCTTGAACAAAGTCCTGTTCGTCTGCGTTGGGCGGCAGGCAGAGGGGCTCGTACATGGCCATTGGCGGGTCACTCACAGGTCCTCTCCTCTGTCCGGTTCTCTCTCAGCCTGGAGATGATGATGTGCACCTCTGTGTTCGTGTGGATGAGTGTGTGTGGCAGAGCTGTGGTTTCTCTCTCTCTCTCTCTCTCGCTAGACACACCCCCTCTTTCCTGACTGGGAAACACCAGCAGGCCCTGAGAAGCTCCGCCTCTTAAAAACACACAAGGCATCAATCTGATTGTCCACACAAAACACCTGAAAGTGTCTGACACGCCTCTCACATCGGTTGGCAAACCACCAACTATTTCTGAAATTTGTAAATGCAGTGTACACTATAGTGGGACAAAAGTTTGGAACAAATACATTTTTGAAAGAAGTCTCTTCTGGTAACTAAGGCTGCATTTATTTAAATAAAAATACAGTAAAATTGTGAAATATTATTACAACTTATGAATGTCTTTACTGTCACTTTTGATCAATTTAATGCATCTTTGCGGAATAAAAGTATTAATTTCTTTCAAAAAGAACATTCTTATTTACCTAAAACTTTTGAATGGGAGTATATCACAGTTTGCACAGACATATGAAGCAGAACAATTAAATAAAAAATATTAAAAGTTCAAAAACATTACGTTTGTAGAACATTTTTGGAAGTTTGATCAATTGATGATTAAAGCATGATTACAAAAAGTGCAGTTCATTCATCATACTATAAATGGTAAAGTGAGTTGCATGTACTAAAATGGCAGTACACAACAGAAAATAGTATTTCACACTATATAAATAAAGGTGACTTCACATAATGCAGTGTGCTCAACCAAAATGACACCAGCCACAATTTTCAGCATGATACTATTTTAAACAATAGTAGGAAGGAAGTATGCAGTATATAGTGAGCAGCATGCAGTGAGCAAGAGGCCAGTATACCCACAGTGCACTGAAATACTGTAGCCCAATGTGTTTGACTTCACCTTCCATTTCCACTCTCACAAAGCAATAATAACCACGTTACTCACATGTCTTCCATTGCAAACACAGCCCATGTTTCTTTCACACAGATCTTTGCTTTCTTTCAGTCTTTGTTCACTCTTGCACAGCTCCTCCCTCACTAACCTGACTGAAACTTTCAAAAGTGCTCTAAAGAAAGAGGTTTTGTTGAACAGGTGTGTGTCGTCATGATGTGTGAACAGGCTTGAGCGATTCCTGTCAGACAACCGATCATGCCACTCAATCATCAACATCATCCAAAATTTTACCAGAAACAACTAAAATTACACTGCAAAAAAAATGATCATCACATTTAGTATTTTTGCTGTGTTTTCCAGTACAGATATCTACAAATTCTTAAATCAAGATACATTAACTTGAAAAGCAACGTGAGTTTTGTTTTCTGAAAATTGTAGAATTGAGTCCACGCTTTAAAGCAGAAAGAATTATAAAAAATAATTAATAAAATAATAATATTAAAAAAAAAATTTAAAAAAAAAACATTCCCTGTAAGCAAAAACAAGGAGCGGGACAGGGTTATTATAGTTACCTACAACTAAAATAATTAAATCCATTAAAAAAGCATTGTATTCTTTACACCTAAAAGAATAAAATATTTAAGCATTATCACACAAGCAAGAGTGCTGTTGTTTCTGAATATCATCATCACAGCCAAAAAACAGTGCGATTGCAAGTGTAAAATTAATTTTATACAACAGTTCAATAAACATTAAAGTTAATATTGACTAACACTAATATTGCAAGACACTTTGTCTAGTTTTTGCTCCACTGCATTTATGCTCCACTATTTATATTTTCGTTCCTGATTTATTCACTGTTTTTGAATTAATCAATTGAGTAAATCATTCAATGACTCATTCATAAAGACTGTGGTTGTGTATAAAACTGCCCTATACCCTCACTGTAATAATAATTTTTACACTGCAAAAAAAATGATCATCACATTTAGTATTTTTGCTGTGTTTTCCAGTACAGATATCTACAAATTCTTAAATCAAGATACATTAACTTGAAAAGCAACGTGAGTTTTGTTTTCTGAAAATTGTAGAATTGAGTCCACGCTTTAAAGCAGAAAGAATTATAAAAAATAATTAATAAAATAATAATATTAAAAAAAAAATTTAAAAAAAAAACATTCCCTGTAAGCAAAAACAAGGAGCGGGACAGGGTTATTATAGTTACCTACAACTAAAATAATTAAATCCATTAAAAAAGCATTGTATTCTTTACACCTAAAAGAATAAAATATTTAAGCATTATCACACAAGCAAGAGTGCTGTTGTTTCTGAATATCATCATCACAGCCAAAAAACAGTGCGATTGCAAGTGTAAAATTAATTTTATACAACAGTTCAATAAACATTAAAGTTAATATTGACTAACACTAATATTGCAAGACACTTTGTCTAGTTTTTGCTCCACTGCATTTATGCTCCACTATTTATATTTTCGTTCCTGATTTATTCACTGTTTTCGAATTAATCAATTGAGTAAATCATTCAATGACTCACTCATAAAGACTGTGGTTGTGTCTAAAACTGCCCTATACCCTCACTGTAATAATAATTTTTAAGTCAACATACTTGAGAAGCAAAGGGACTTAAGATATTAAGTTTTATTTTCTGAAAATTGTAAATTAAGTGGCTATGGTTTTAAAGCAGAAAAAAATCATGAATTTTGATGAAAATGATTTTTTTAAAATTATTATTTTAAACAAAAACTTTTTTTTTTTCCAGAAAACAAGATGTATGTCTTGTCATTTTGCTGAAGTTAGCTTGATTTAAGAATGCATAGCTATTTGTACTAGAAAAATTGACAAAAATACTAAATAAGAAAATCAGTTGCAGTGTATCTGCAAGATCACATAAAAATCAATGAATATTCCTGACAAACTTTAAAGAAATATGTTAAAGGAAGTCAGAAAGCAGACTGAAGCCAGCCTCAAACCACGCCGGTTCTCAACAAAACTTCATCATTACCTTTTGAATATTTTGAACCTATTAAAATCATTCCAACATACCAATAATTGCTATTTATATTTTTGCTCCTGATTTATTCAGTGTTTTTGAACAAATCAATTGAGTAAATCATTCAATGACTCACTCATAAAGACTGTGGCTGTGTCTGACATTGCCCTATACCCTCACTGTAAAAATAAATATATAAATAAACAACACCTAATTCAACTTTTTTAATGCCTTACATTTTTTTGCATAATCAAATTGGCTGCACAAGTCATTTCATTTTTTTTAAACCTTGTCTCATTAAATCTTGTGTAACTTAAAAAATTAAGCTGCTATTGGTTAAATTATTTAGATGAGTTAAAGTAATGAAAAATCATGTGTTGCCATGACTTATTGATCATATTATTTTTTATAGTCCATTATTTGAGAGGACAGCCATTTGTAGTGGTGTCCGAAACCTTAGTGGGCATTATCTAGTGGACTCCTTCAATCCCATAATGCACCTCAATAGCAAGTGTACAACCAATGCATCTGAACGGCAAGCCACTAGAGAATACCCATGCACTGTTAGCACTGCGCCAAATTAATTCCTGCGTGTCGACAGAAGATGGTCACACTCAGGTCTTAATTCACTTATTCAGTGAACTACATGAGTGGAGTAATGTAGTGAATGAGAGATAAGGTTTTTGAGCAGGACTAGTCACTTGTTTCAATCCTCAATGAATCAGCATTTTTGAACAAATTGGTTGAATGAATGATTCAATGACTCACTCGTAAAGACAGTTTCTTGTCGCCACCTAGTGGTGTAACGATGAAAGCTGCAGAAAGAGTCACTGAAATAAACTAAAACGTTCAGCACAAAGGTGACACAGAGATAATATGTGTACTTTACTTTACTATTATAATGTGAAGACAAGGACCTGAGGTGTCAGTCTTATTCTAAAATTGCTGCTCGTTTAGAAATTTCAGACCGAAAGACAGACACAATTCACTGTCACTAAAATAATCCAGTTATGTCAGTCAGTTATGTTACACACACACAGACACACACACACACACTCACAGACACACACTCACAGACAC
>NW_015661078.1:194086-195716 GCF_001515625.1 Sinocyclocheilus rhinocerous | reverse complement strand
ACACACACACACACACACACACACTCACAGATAGACACACACACTCACAGACACACACACACACACACACACAAACACACACACACACTCACAGATAGACACACACACACTCACGGACACAATTGGTGGTTGATTCATGTTACCCCTCAATTAAAGATTAGAATTACAGTAAACAGTGAAGTGTAAAGCTACACCTCTTCTAAACTGCTCCATTTTTAGCGAGCAATTACGTGTTGAAGCCAAGGCCATCATGTAAATTCAGCCAAAACAAAATTAATATATATAACACAGAGACATTACACATTTATATTTAAATGCATTTGGCAGATGGTTTTATCCAAGGTGACTTACATTGCCTTCAAGGTACACATTTACATTAGGGTGTGAATATACAGTAGTCAAATGTGTTTGAGGGGCACTTGCACGTCTCCAACAACCTGAGACATTCCTTCAGTCTTGAAGCCAATAACAGGTGTGAGGGGACATTACTGTGAGCTCGAGTTACACAGGACAGCCGTGTGTGTGTGTGTGTGTGTGTGTGGTCTCTGCGGTGTGTGACGGCACACTGGCAACATCTGAGGATTTAACATCTCCACGCGATCATAAAGAAACCCCGCGTGAGTGTGAAATTAAATATGTCCGACTTGCTCAAGGAACGGTTTGAACTTACATGAGCACGTTAGCACCGTTCACACCTACCTATAATAGCACACAGCTGCCATGACCTTTGACCCCCTCACTCACGGCCTCAGGTAGCAACCCAACAAACGCTAAAGCAACTCTAAACATATTCTGCCATCTGCAGTATGAAGATTAATGCATTATCTAAAAATTAAACCTTAATGCGTTCACATGCACACGGTCTCTTTCATCATGTCCTGCGATATATATAGACACTACTGAAATAACAGTGACATTATGGATGAATGACAGATAAACACAGATGTAGGTCTAAATCAAATTTACCAAAGGATAAAGGATACAGACAGACTATTTTTAACCATTATAAAGCCTCAGTTCATCAACAGTTCATCATTTTTTCCATTTTGTTATTGTTTTAGACTTTGATTATAATTTTAAAATCTTAAAGTAAGTTTAAATCCATCATAAAAATATTATAACATTTTCAAACAATGGTAATGGAAACAAAGAATGAAAAATGCCCAAAATGTAAACAATTTCTGATTTTTAAGTACCAATATTTAGAGAAACACCTTTATATAACTTATTGAAATATCTTAGTGCAACATTAAGTTAAATTTAGTTTAGTCATAACTCCAGCTTGGTTATTTATTATATTAGTTTTCCTGTTCATCAAAATAATCATGTACACTACCGGTCAAAAGTTTGGGATCAGAATGATTTTTAATGACTTTTAAAGGAGTTTCTTAAGTTTCTTATGCATCAAGGCTGCATTTATTTGATCAAAAATACAGGGAAAAATGTAATATTGTGAAATATTATTATGATGTAAAATAAAGTTTTTCTGTTTTAATATACGTCTAATCTAATTTATTTCTGTGATGAGCTGCTGTATTTTCAGCATCATTACTCCAGTCTTCAGTGTCACATGATCTTCAGAAATCATTCTAATATGCTGATTTATTATCAGTGCTGGAAACTGCTGCTT
>NW_015661078.1:190816-192752 GCF_001515625.1 Sinocyclocheilus rhinocerous | reverse complement strand
CGTTGTGCTGCTTCATATTTGTTTGGAACCTGTGATACTTTTTTTCAGGATTCTTTGATGGATTCTTTTGAACTTTTTATTCATCAAAGAATCCTGAAAAAAGTATCGCAGTTTCCCAAAAAATATTTGGCAGCACAACTGTTGATAATTCTAATAATAAATCAGCATATTAGAATGATTTCTGAAGGATCATGTGACACTTTATACTGGAGTAATGGCTGATGGAAATTCAGCTTTGCATCACAGAAATAAATTATATTTTAAAGGATATTAAAATAGAAACCATTATTTTATATTGTAATAACATTTTGCAAGATTACTGTTTTTTTCTGTATTTTTGATCAAATAAATACAGCCTTGATGAGCAGAAGAGACTTCTTTAAAAAACGTTACAAGTCTCACTGATCCCAAACTTTTGAGCGGTAGTGTATGTTTCCTTTTTTTTCTATTTTCTTTTTGTTGTATGAAGACTAAAACGGTCTTGCTACTTTTCAAATGTCTATTATGTATACATTTTATTGTTTTAGACTTTATTATTATTTAACTTTTTTTTTTAATAAGTTCAAAACCATCTTAAAAAATGATTGCATTTTTAAAACAATGATCATCTAAAAGAGTGAAATGAAGCAAAAATATAAACCATT
Source organism: Sinocyclocheilus rhinocerous (assembly GCF_001515625.1). Taxonomy (NCBI): domain Eukaryota; kingdom Metazoa; phylum Chordata; class Actinopteri; order Cypriniformes; family Cyprinidae; genus Sinocyclocheilus; species Sinocyclocheilus rhinocerous. The sequence goes on along the minus strand of NW_015661078.1, from coordinate 192,108 downwards.
TCAAAATTTACTTTGTAATTTTTATTTTTAAGTGAGCATACAGTGTTTGAAGCCATTTCCATTTTTATCATTTTCCAACTTTTTATCATTTTAGACCTTGTTTTAAAATAAAATAAGTTTATATCCATCATAAAAATATCATAACATTTTAAAATAAAGATAATGTAAACAAAGAGTGAAAACGGCAAAAATATAAACAATTTCTTCTAATTGAAATAATTTAGCATGAGTTTTAATGCACCTTTCCACTGTATCAAATGAATCAACTACCGCAAATCTATCAGTGTCTAGTGAAATACCTGCCTACTGACATCTGGTGGATCTAAATGGTTCTGCAAAATGATATGCAATATCTAAACCATGTTTTCATCATTTTCACATTTTACGTTTTATAAGCTCAAATTATTTGAGTGATTACATTGGATATTTGTACTTTCATAAATGAATCTGTCACATGCATTTAACCAGAACACAATAAAAATCTTGCAACCCGGCATCAAAAAAGATGGACTGGATGCATATGATTTGAATCATCCGTTGTCTGATCATATAGACCTTCATATAAATGCAGCTCTCTCCCATCCAGAGAAGAGGGCAGGTGTAAAACCGTCCTGTGGGTCAATGTTCACTCACGCAGGATTCATGAAACACCGCTCTGAGTCTGACTCAGCGTTTGCTGATCCATCACGTCACAAGACCACGCTGCAATGTAAACGTGCACATTTAAGGCTGCTTTTACCAAATACCACATGAAGTACTCTGTTTTTCTCAGAGATGCAGGTTCAAATCCAGTCAGTGTCATGAATAAGGAAGATTCATCTGTTATTGCTATAATTTGTTTGTACAAACCAAGACATGTGTGTTAATATGCTGATTTGCTGCTCAAGAAAAACAGTTGTGCTGACGAATATTTTTGAGGAAACCATAAAACATTTTATTTTTCAGGATTATTTGATGATTCATTTCAAATCTTTTGCAACATTATAAATGTCGCTATTATCACTTTTGATCCGTTTAATGCATCCTTGCTGAATAAAAGTATTAATATCTTTTAAAAACAATCATACTGACCCCAAACTTTTGAACTTCTCTACATTTTCTATGTGTTCTCACATCACTGGTCATGGTATCACTCATTTAACCTGTAACAGAGCCGGTCTTTTACAGGAGGATCTCCCGAATAATATTACTCACAGAAAAGCAAAAAGCACTGAATTCAAGAGCAGGTCAGCAGGAACTCTCACTGCTTGAATGTGTGTGTGTGTGCGTGAGTGTGTGTGTGAGTGTGTGTG